>NW_027132508.1:0-43076 GCF_026122565.2 Emydura macquarii macquarii | reverse complement strand
CACAATACTCTGACTGCGGCCTCACCCAGTGCTGAATAGAGGGGAATAATCACTTCCCTCGATCTGCTGACAATGCTCCTACTAATGCAGCCCAATATGCCATTAGCCTTCTTGGCAATAAGGGCACACTGCTGACGCATCTCTAGCTTCTTGTACATTTAACCCCAAGGTCCTTTTCTGCTGAACTGCTGCCTAGCCAGCTGGGCATCTGCTACATGAGGTTCCATTTTGAACCAGACACCCCGCAGTACAATTGTTCCTTGCTCCCATCATCTGGATTTCTGTGCCAGTCCATTGGGGAAAATACATTATTTCCTTGTACCCTTAAATTTTTCAGCCACTAGATGTCCCTACCTGAGTTCTATGCAAGGCATGGGTCCTGGTAAACAAGAGAGACAAAGCTGGAATTAGAGCTGCTTCTGCTGGGAAAGTCTATTTGTAGTTTTCCATGGATTAAATTTACTTTACATTGAATGTACTGTTTGTGGGTCACCACAAACCATGACACATATTACTGAGTGCTGTAAAATTATCCAACTTCCATGAGGTCCTCTTGCCTTAGAATCATAGAAGATCAGGGTTGGAAGGGATCTGAGGAGGTCATCTAGTCCAATCCCCTTGGCGCAACCAGATTGCATCTGCCAAGTAAAATATCTGTGTGTTGGCTACACTGTGAAACCTTGAGCATGTGACTCTGCAAGCAATCATCACCTGTATCAGGCAGCAGATGTGAGCTTTTCTCCCAGGGCAGAAGGCTGGTTGCATCAGGATGTAGACTCAAGGGAGACACCACTACTTCCAGTAAAGGCTACAAATACAAAGAGGCATTCTGCCCTAGGTAAACAGAGGGGGTCAGAGCGTCTTTCACAAGAGATCGCAGTGCCAGCTCATTCCTTTAGGAATACACAGGTCTCTTTGCTACCCGAATCTAACTTTTGAGGAACATCAAGAGATGAGAACCTCAGCAGATACAGCTTTCCAGGTAACCACACTCCCCACCCTGACATCGCACTGATAAAACACATTCTCACTAAGAAATGTAGGGACATGAGCAATTTTAGCCCCAGTTGCCTGGCAGTGTTTTTGTCAAGCTTTAAAGTGCAGATATTGAGGCACAAAGAAAGGAAATGACTTCAGAAGTTTTTGGTGGACCCCGGAATAGAATTATAGATGAGTTTTCCTTTTTAAAAAAAAATTGATTTTATTTTATGCTCAGGCCACACCTTATTTTGCCACTAAGATTAATATTACAACACCCAGCACTTTATTGAGCTGCTCTTGCTTTTTAATAAGGGAGTTCAGAAAAGCTTTCCACCTGAGTAAGTGCCTGGGGAACTCTGACCCGGTAGATCTGAATTCTTGGCACAGTCCGAACAACTAAGCATCAAGAAATTGCAGCCTGAAGGAGCTAACGAAACAAGGCCAGAATTTTAAAGGCAATAGACACCCAGTGGGATTTTCAAAAACATGCCTAAATCCCACTGAAATCATTTTAAATATCTTTAAAAAGCTGACTCATTCAGGTCTGTTCTACCCACGAAGTTGCAATGATTTAGTGCCTGGTGTGATTTAAAATTAATTTAGTTAAATTGGTGCAAAAAACCTGTTTGTATTGACTCGGGAAAGTGGCTGGGTTTAGCAAACACATGTTCTAGGCACCTATCATGTCTAGGCTAAAATATGACCAGATAAACTTGAGCTAAATGCAGCTATGCCAGGAAAAAAAAATCCATTTTGGTCAGGTGTGGGCTCACATGTCTTAGCTCAGCGCAACCTA
The DNA here is from genome assembly GCF_026122565.2 of Emydura macquarii macquarii. NCBI lineage: Eukaryota > Metazoa > Chordata > Testudines > Chelidae > Emydura > Emydura macquarii. Next base: position 41,299 of record NW_027132508.1, on the reverse strand, counting down.
AACTCATCCAATTTTCCTTGACAAGACAACCTTTGCACTATAGACCTGCTTAAATCAATTTAAACCCTGTCTTATATCTGTTTAGCTTGCATCGGTACTTATAGATGCAAACAACATCAATAACAGTTTTAAACAGAGACAGATGTGTCCAGACAGGACTTAACTATGTCATCTCTTAAATCAATTTCCATAAAACTGGTGGATTCAATTCAATCAGGAAATCTCGGGTAGAAATAGAGAATTTATTTTAGCTCTGAATTTGGCACCCGTGAGACTGCTCCAGGAGTCCTGCGTTCAGCTCTGTTGCTCACAATTCAAGAAGGATGTTGAGAAGTTAGAGAGGGTTCAGAGAAGAGCCAAAAGAATGGCTAATGGGCGCCTTTTAGCGATAGACCCAAAGAGCTTAATATATTTAGTTGAACAAAGAGCAGGCTAACGGCTGACTTGATTACTGTCTTTAAAGACCAACCTGGGGAACAAATATTTAATAAGGGTCTCTATAATCTGGCAGCGAAAGGTCTAACACAATCCAATCACTGGAAGTTGAAGCTAGATGGATTCAGATTGGAAATAAGACATTAATTTATAATGATGAGTGTAATTAACCGTTACAAATTTACCAAGGATCGTGGTGGATTCCCCATCACTGAAAATTTTTAAATCAAAATCGGATGTTTTTCTGAAAGATCTGCACTAGGAATTTTTTCAGGGCATTTCTCTGTCCTGTCTTATGCAGGAGGTCAGACCAGATTATCACAGTGATCCCTTCTGGCCTTGGAATCTATGATTGTATGAAAATTGGTGCAACTTTTGAATGCAGACAAGGCTCAAGACTGAAATTTTCAAAGCAGCCCTAGGGCGTTGGGTGCCCAGGTCCCACGAATGCAGCAAGAGTTAGATTATACATTATTTGTGGGATTTGCAAATCCTAAAATGACTAAAGACCAGATTTTCAAAGTTATTTAGGCACCTAAATATGCACAGATGTGCCTAGTGGTATTTACAAAAACATCTAATCTTGTCAGGTGCCTGACTCTCATTGAAATCAATAGGACTTAGTTACCTTCCCAAAATAGTCTCTTTCGAAAATACCACTATGTGGCTATGTGCATCTTTAGACCCCTAAATACCTTTAAAAATATGACCCAAAGATAACATATAATAGCTCCAAAGATTGTCAGTGGCGTAACTCAGCCAAAGATTTCCTTACAGATTTATGGTTAAAGGCTCTAGCTGAAGAAGAATAAATCATTTAAAAGCTACCAGATCTGAACGGCCATTTTAACAAAGCAAATTTAGTAATAGTAGTAGGGTGGGGTGAATGGCTGGTGTTTCATCTCTAGCCCCCATGGAGTCCAGACCCCATCCAGTCATCCGAGCTGATTTCAGGAACAGCGGTGCACATGTCATCTGAAAATCACGCTCCATGAAGGCTTCCAGGCGGGCATCCAAAATTTGAAACATCCATCTTCACTAAGGGGCAGATTTGTAAAGGTATTTAGGCACCACGTGGGATTTTCAAACCACCTACATGCCTAATGTCAACTGAAAACAGCAAGTGTTAGGTGCTATCACACCATGCACCTAAATACTTTTGAAAGCTCAGGATTTCAATCTTAAAACTTCCTTATTATAGGGTGATAGCAATACCTATTGGCAAAGTTTCTTAACATTGTGCTGAAGACCAGAGCAGACATGAAACAAATAATCATCTGGTTTCCCATCAGTACAGCAGAGGTAAGATAAAAAAAACTAGGTCTGGGATTACTGAAATGGTGGCTTCTCTGAGATTTTAACATCCAACCCACACCAGATTCCTTCAGAATAATTTTTTGGTTGTTTGTTGCAACTGATATTTAGAAGAAATTGAAGCATGACCAAGAGGGTCCGTTCCACTGGCAGAAGCACTGAGGTGCTTTGTAGGTGCTCTGTGTTAGAGGGATGCCCCAGGGAAGCTATGCCAATCCATTTTTTAATCATATCTATTAGAATCAAGGTCTCTTTAATATCCTGGAGACTGACAGGGCTTCAATGATATTGCAAATCTCCGTTTGACTCTTTGGACAGCGCTGTCACAGAGAGGTAAGCAGCACGTTTACATATCAAATTCCTCTCGGGCTTTCTTGTCTCCTCAACCTCCAGACCATCCTACTCACCTCCACAGTTCGGGCAAGGATGTGGCTGAATGTGCACGGAATTAAATTGATGGCATTCAAGGCTAGGATTGAGACCTGAAGTAGTGAGACAATGTTAGGGGCAGTATATTTCCTTCCCAACATCTTCTTTGTGCCTATATTTTAGCAGCTGATGCAGGATTTGAAACAATGACTGTTGCTCCAGAGTTAAACTATTAAATGCGATTGATTTTGCCCCTGGCCAAAATCGATGGGGGGGGGGGGAAATAGCCATATTTATGCCTTCAGCATTGAGTTGACACATCAAAAACCCTCACTCAATGAAAGCTCAGGACGGCTGTGTGCACATGAGACACATTCTTCACCTGATTTTCCAGCTATGACATTCCAAATAATTTCTCCAACTTCACTATTTGTCATGATAAACTAATCTCTAGTGTGTGTATGGATGGAATTAACCGTTTCCAGGAAAATTATTGACATACTGACCAAGAAGATATAGGCTTAGATTAATTTCCATTCATTTCCACTCATTCCTAACTCCCCTAGATAACATAGTAAAGTTCATCCTAAATTTTTAAGATGGGATTTCAGAGGTGCCTAAGTGATTTAGGAGCTGTATTGATTTCAATAGAATCATAGAATATTAACGTTGGAAGGTACCTCAGGAGGTCACCTAGTCCAACCCCCTGCTCAAAGCAGCTCAATAGGTATTAGGAGCCTAAATACCTTTAAAAAGTTGGTCCTTGCTATTTAATATTTATTTTGTTCTTTCACTAGCCCATTACATTGCTCTCGCAGACAGAGGTGGATATTTAGGTTGGAACTGTTATTGCCCTTTCACAATATGGCAGAAAACATGATATGATCAACAAATGGTCTAAGTTGCCATGTCTCTACTTGGGCCACCAGAAAAATGGACTCTTGTTACATTACTATTCATGATCTGATAAGACAGGGGTGGTAATAAAGGGATACCAGCATTTGCTCCTGTGATTTGGATTCAGAAAATGGGCTGGGAACCGTGAGTGGCAGATGAGTTTTTGAACCATTATGGGATTCACTGACAACACTTGAGTCCTGTTTTACCTTTGTTCTTCTGATTTTATTGTGGAGTTTTTTTCAACTGTTTCTAGATGCACCCCATGGCAGACACGGACTGGAGAAACCAAACGTCCATCACGGAATTCATCCTCCTGGGATTCGGGAACATCCCTGGACTGCAGGTCCTTCTCTTCCCGTTCTTTCTAGCGATGTACATTCTGACCATGGCTGGGAACATCCTCATCGTGGTGTTAGTCGTGGCCGATCAGCACCTTCACACCCCTATGTACTTCTTCCTGGGGAACCTGTCCTGCCTGGAGACCTGCTACACCTCCGCCATCCTGCCCAGGCTGCTGGCCAGTCTCCTGACTAGGGACAGGACCATTTCTGTCACTACGTGTATTGCACAATTTTATTTTTTGCTTCACTGGCAGCTACGGAGTGTTGTCTCTTGTCCGCAATGTCTTATGACCGGTATTTAGCGGTGTGCAAACCCTTGCACTACGCAGCCCTCATGAACGGCAGGATCTGCCTCCAACTGGCAGCCGGATCTTGGCTAAGTGGCTCTCTGGCCACACTCATCATCTCCTCCTTGATGTCACAGCTAACCTTCTGCGGCCCCAAGGAAATGGACCATTTCTTTTGTGACTTCACCCCAATCATAAAACTGGCCTGCAGTGACACTAGCTTGATCGTGGTCTTGGATTTCCTCCTGGCCTCTGTTTGCACGCTCTTCCCATTTCTGTTAACTGTGTCATCTTACGTTTATATCATCGTCACCATCCTGAGAATCCCTTCCACCGGCGACAGACAAAAGGCTTTTTCCACCTGCTCCTCACACCTCATCGTGGTGACAATGTTCTATGGAACCATCATTATTGTCTACATGCTACCAAAATCCAGCACACTGAGAGACCTGAACAAAGTATTCTCTGTGTTCTATTCTGTCCTTAATCCACTCCTAAACCCCCTCATCTACAGCCTGAGAAACAAGGAGGTCAAGGAGGCCCTGAGAAAAGCTGTCAACAAATGTGTGGCTTTTTCAAGAACTCAGCAATCCCGAGCCAATTCTTTTACGCTGAAAAAAACAGGGCTGATCTGAGGTGATTCGCTGAGTTATAGGCACAAGGTCCATGCAGTGAAATTGTGGCCCTATAGACGTCAACGGTAAATCTCCCCTTAACTCCCCTTAACTTCAATGGGGCATGAAAAATCCCTTATTTTTTAAAGCTGCAGAATGAAACTCATTCCAAAATTTTCACCGGAAACTCTTTACCGTTTTTCAAAAAGCTCAAGTTTTAAGACTTATATTTACAATTTAATTTTCTTTTCTTTTTTGTGGCAATGGTGGGAAATTCGGACAGTGAATCACTATGGTAGAGAATATTGTTAAACTCTGAGAATGTTTCAAATCCAGGTGATATAAAGGGATAGGGTTTAGGTCAGCAAAGAATAATCTCTGTGCATTTTACCTGTTGTATTTTAATATTTCTCTATGTTAGTAGATTCTTAATAATAAGTAAAAGTGAATAGCACAAAGGATCACATTTTCATTAAGCATGGACCTGCAGATCTTATGCTGTGTGGCTAACTGCATCTTGAAAGTATTCCATAAAAAATTTCAAATAAAATGATTTGTTTGGGATGTTTTTCAATTTTTCAATGAAACAAAAATGGATTTTTCTTTTTCTTTTTCTTTCTTTCTTTCTTTCTTTCACTGGAAAAAGAGGGAAGAAGGGGAAAAAGGAGGATAAAAATTCCTGGATGGAAAAAATAACGAGCAAAACATTGGCAATGAAAAGATTTTCAAAGAGCTGCAGTTGAATCTAGTCAAAATTGCTATGAATTTTCCATGAAAAAATTTCAAATGAAACTATTTATTTGGGATATTTTTCATGGAAGTTTTTTCAGTTTTTCTATTCAACAAAGATAGATTTTTCTTGTTTCCTTTCTTTTTTGTTTTTTAAACTGGAAAAGAAGGTAGGAAGGGGAAAAAGGATGGGGGAAAAAAACATTTTTTTCCAGGTTTTAAGAAGAGACGACCAAATCGGCTTTAATTTCACTGAAAAAGAGAGAAAAGAAAAATGTTAACCAAAATTGTTCCAGTGGTGAACTTCTCCCACCATTAAAAACTTACACTCTATTTTCAGTCTGAATTTGTCTTATTTCAACTTTCAGCCATTGGTTCACCTTCCAGCCAAATATACAGGTAAAATAACCTCTCTGCTCCGACTTGAGATTCCCCTATTTATGCATCCCAGGATCACATTATCCCCTTTAGCTACAGCATCATGCATATTCAGCTGATTATCCATCACAAACCCAAAAATCATTTTCAGAGTCACTGTTTCCCAGGATGGAGGCCCCCATCCTGTAGGTATGGCTGACATTCTATGTTCCTAAACTTATGCATTTGCATTTAGCCATGTTAAAACACATCTTGTTTGCTCTAAATCAGCAACCCTCCCTCTACATTATTTATCACTCCCCCAATTTTTGTGTCATATGCAAACTTCATCAGTGATGATATTAAATTTTCTTCCAGGTTTTTGAGAGTTGAATAGTGTAAAGCCAATAATTTATCTCTGAAGAAAAAAAGATAATACCCCATTTAGAATTACATGATGAGATTTATCCGTTGACAGTTTTTAATCCATTTATTGTGTACCACGCAAATTTGATGTTGTTCTAGTTTTTTCATCTAACTGTGCAGCACCAAGTCGAATGGCTTACAGAAATCTAAGTCTATTACATCAACACTATTACCTTTATCAACCATATTTGTAATCTCATCAAAAGTTTGTTTGACAGGATCTATTTTCCATCAATCCGTGTTGATTTGCATTAATTACAATAACCTCTTTTAATTCTTTATTAATCTGGTCCTGTATCAGCAACTCCATTCTCTTGCTTGGGATCTATCTCAGGCTAAGACACCCATACTTACTGAGGTGCTGTTTACTCTTTTTAAAAATTTGCATGACTTTAGCTTTCTTCCCATAGAGAAAATCAGCCAGCTCTTTTAAAACTCTTGGGTTCAGTGGGGGAGGTGTAGGTTGGATATTAGGAAAAAGTTTTTTACTAGGAGGGTGGTGAAGCAGTCGAATGGGTTACACAGGGAGGTGGTGGAAACTCCATCCTTATAGGTGTTTAAGGTGAGGCTTGACAAAGCCCTGGCTAATGATTTAGTTGGGGTTGGTCCTGCTTTGATGTCCTCCTGAGGTCCCTTCCAACCCAAATCTTCTATGATTCCATGATTCTGTCTGGACCTGCTGATTTAAAAATGTCTAACTTTAGTAGTGTCTCTTTAATATCCTCCAGAGATACCAGTAGAATGAAAAGAGTGATATCATCACCATATGATGAGATCATACCATTTGTTTTTTTCCCCCAAATACCAAAGAGAAATATTTATTGAACACTTCTGTATTTTCTGTATTAATGTTGATAATTCTGCCATTTCCACCTAGTAGTGGACAAATACCATTGTCATAATTATTTTTGTTCCTAAGATATTCTAAAAATTATTCTTATTGTTCTGAACTCTCTTGGCTAGATATTTCTTCTGTGTCCTTTTGCTTCTTTTATCACTTTTCTACATTTCCTCACTTCTGAATAAAAGTCTGTTTCTTAGTTCTTACCTTCTGTTTGCAAGTTTAGTATATTTTGTGCAGTAGAAAGCATAAGAGATTAAAGAATAGATCCAGGGTGGCAGCATATAATCATGAGAGGTGGAAGAACTGTCTAGTCAATCGATCACTGATCATGAGCATTGGAGATCTGATTCCAATTACACAGATTTTCTGTGGCAACTGTGCAGCGGTAAATTGGGATTGTAAATTGTAAATACTTCCTGTGATGGTTTGTAGAACTGCTGGAGTACTGCCTGGTAGCTGGGAAACCACTGAGCCCTTTGTCTGACCAGCTTGGACTCCCTTTCACACTCTGATGGTGTGAAAAACCACAAACCTCTGACAGGTATTGCATTTACATGGCTCTCCACAGTCAGGGACCATGCCCAGCTTAGTTCAGTGAATGTTTTCCATCCAGTCACGAACCAAGAATAGAGAAACTCCAGCTAGATCCTCAGCCCAGGACCACAGAACTATACCATCTACCCTGTTCAAAAAGCCTGAGCAGTGGAGATTATTATCCAGTTTGCCCTTCACTCAAAGTGGAAAGAACATGCACCAGCTTTTGTTACTGAGCAGTTTGTCTAAACACTTCACTCAAAAACACCCTGGTTAAGGTAAAACATTAAACAAATTTATTAACTACAGAAAAATATATTTTAAGTGATTAAAAGTGGCAAGTGTAAAGAGGTTAAAATTAGTTACCAAATGAAATAAACATAAGATCGCAGTCTAAGTTCTACACACTAACAAGCTCTTGAATTAGCAATGTCTCACCCTTGTGCACTGTACAAGCAATTTCTTAAACGCAGGCTGGGCAGCCTTCCCTGCCTGGGACTTCCCTCCCCCAGTCCAAATTTATTTGTCTTCCACTTGCTCTTTCAGATGTTGAATTGGGGGGACGAGGGAAGCCAAGTGATGATGTCACACTCCCCCTTTTATAGTCTGTTTCAACTTGCTAGAACAATCGGGCTTGTGACCTGTGGTGAGTATGTGAGGTCATTGGTCAGTTTGTGGCTTTTCCTCATTGGTCAGTCAAGTCCCATTGCAAACGTGCTTCCTATAGTGAAGTCCTCACTGTAAACAGTTCCTGTTAGTGGAATCTGTTCTCGAATGGGTGAGAGATAGCCATTAACATTGTCTGGCCCCTCCCTTGTTGTGTTTCAAAAGTTGTTTGTAGGAGTTTCCCACCTTGCAACATGTTCTAGCAGCATTTACCACAATATTTTATAACTTCACATACTATGGTAGCACATACAAACCAACAGGATATTAATGTTTAGCAGATCGAGACTTTTAAAATAACACCAAACACGGTGTACTTTGTACAGAATATATCAGAATTAGATGACATTGGTAAATAAGTGGATTTCGGGGCGTTGTTTTCAGACCCAGGGCATCACTCTTCTGTACCTGAGCAACCATCTCATTGGCCTAGATTAAGCAATCTTGAGTTGGGAGCCAAGAGGTGAGATATAGGTGCTAATAAGTTGGTGAATTTCATAGCATATAATATTGTGCAACACCTCTGTAGCTCCTTTAGAACCATTTGAGAATTCCAGAATAAACTGCTATTTTTTTTTTAATATATTCTCACTTAGGTTGGGTGTATAGAATTTGCTAAAATATTCCTTCCCATGATCAGTAAGTAAACTACAGTTCGGTTTTATTTGGAATGTAAAGATCCTGGGGTTGGTCCTGCTTTGAGTACGGGGTTGAACTAGATGACCTCCTGAGATCCCTTCCAACCCTAATCTTCTATTATCCTGCTATTGATGGATCTTCCACTATCAAATCTTTGCACCTCCTCACATGTTATAAGTGCACCTTCCCAAAGACCTACCAAGAAATAAGGACTACAGAGAACCTGAGTATTAAACAGCACCTCAGCTGTACTCATCACCTTTTGGGCTTAAAAAAATCAGTTGGGAATTCTTGCAAAACCTGCACATTTATTAACCATTTTTCTCAGCGCCTCCTTCACCTTTTCATTCCTCAGGCTGTAGATGAAAGGATTGGCCATAGGCGTCAGGATTGTGTAGAAGATAGAGAACACTTTGTTGAGGTCTCTGAGCGTGTTGGTTTTGGAAGCAGATACACCATCATCAGGGTCCCGTAGAATATGGTCACCATAAGGAGATGTGAGGAGCAGGTGGAAAATGTCTTTTGCCTGCCGGTGGTGGAAGGGATGGTCAGGACGGTGGAGATGATACAAACGTAGGACCCCACGGTTATTGTGAATGGGGGCAGAGTGAATAAAATGACCAGGATTGTAATGACGAACTCCATCAGGTAGGTGTCACTACAGGATAGGTTGATTATTTGTGTAGATTCACAAAAGAAATGATCCATTTCATTGGGACCACAGAAATTTAACTGTAACATAAGGAATGTTATGATGATAATAGCCAGGCATCCGCTTATCCAAGACCCAACTGCCAGCTGGGGGCAGAATCTGCTGTTCATAAAGGCAGCATAGTGCAGCGGTTTGCATATCGCTAAATACCGATCGTAAGACATCACTGCTAGGAGGTAACACTCGGTAGCTGCAAAGAAACTGGCAAAATAAAATTGTGCAATACAGCCATGGACTGAAATGGTTCTGTCCCCAGTCAGGAGATTGGCCAGCAACCGGGGAAGAGTGGTGGAGGTGTAGCCGGTCTCCAAAAAGGACAGATTCCCCAGGAAGAAGTACATGGGCGTATGAAGTTGCTGATCAGTCACAACTAGCACAACAATAAGGATATTCCCGATCATGGTCACAATGTAGATCATGAGAAACAACAGGAAAAGAAGGATCTGCAGTTGTGGGATATTCCCGAATCCTAGGAAGATGAATTGTGTGACAGCTGTTTCATTTCCCCTCTCTCTGTTTGCCCACGCGCATGTCTGGGGGGGGGAGGAGAAGAAGAAGAGAGAAATAGCTCTTGAAGCTGGTCAGACAAAACAGAGTTAAATTTTACTCCGTCATATCATGCCAGACAGGTGGAAGAATGAAGTTCATAGTGGTCAATAATTATCGATTGGCTTCCTGCAGCGGGTTTAACGAAATCATCATCCTCTCATAGATCAGACCGAGGACTCATTATGATGGTCTTAGGTCTGAGAGATCACAGTACTGGCCAGCCATCTAGACCAGTGGTTCTCAACCAGGGGTACGTGACAGACTGGAACGGAGAAGAACTCAAAGAGCTGACCCCATAGAGATGGAACAAAGGGTACAAGAAGTTGCATGTTGTAATTAAGTGTAGCCTTTCCTTGCCAGTTTAAGCATATTTCACTTACCCCAGCTAGTCCTTCAGGCACTGGGACGACAGATAGATTGCCCCCTGCAACCTCAGCCTCTCAGCCAATCCAACACTCCAGCCATTGTCTATTCCCCCATCCCTCATTCACAGATGCATAGATTCTAAGGAGAGAAGGAATTGTTGTGATCATCTGTCCCGCTGTATAACACGGGCCATGGGACTTCCCTGAATTAATTCCTCTTAGGAATAGAGGAGACCTTTCAAAGAAATCTTGATTTAAAAGTTGCCAGTGATGGAGAATCCACCCCGGCCCTAGGTCAGCTGTACCAAGGTTTAATTACCTTTGCCATTAAAAATGGACACCTTTTTCCCAGCCTCAATTTGTCTAGCTTTAAATTCCAGCCATTGAATCCTGTTACACCTTTGCCTGCTGAAAAATTCCCAGAGCAGATCTGCTAGATTGTCGGCTACATTTCCATGCCCCCGTGGAGGTCCTCAGAGACTGTGATCGAGTCACCCTTTCACCTTCTCTTTGTTAAGATAAATCAACTGAGCTCGTGCAGTCTTATACTTTATAGGCTCGGCTACACAGCCGAGACAACCATATGGCTCCATAGCTTGGAGGTGCCAAACCTGTAGTCTAGATGCAGCTTGCCTCAAAGGCAAGGATGTTTCCCCCGAGCAACATAGCTAAGTCAATCTAAACTTTAAGTGTCAGCCAGACCTAAGGCAGGTTTTCTAACCCTTCAGCATTCTCATAACTTCTTCTGAACCCGCTCCAATTTCTCAGCACCCTTCTGGAATTGTGGCCACCAAAACTGGACAAGCAGCAGCTGCAACAATGCCAAATGCAGAGATAATATATTCTCCTTTCTCCCGCTTGAGATTCTCCTGCTTATGCAACCAAGGATCTCCTCAGCCCTTTGCTCATAGCTTGTCTTTTTATCCGCTACAAAACTCAGAGTACCTGCCAGCAGATCCCCTGTAGATTGAGAGAAGGGCCCCTCTATCTGGCCAGACTGTTTCATGAGTTTCTTCAGAGGGTGACCCAGATACTCTTCACACACTGGATTACTGGTGGTGTCTCTTTGGGCACCAGGCAATCAGAGTTCTGCCTACACTCACTGTTTGTGGGTTCCTGCTGCCTTTACACAAGCAACACCACAAGCACCCAACTCCATCTAGATCTAGAGATCTAGACAGAGGTATAACGTTCACAAAAATTAATGCAGATATTTCCTATCTTCTTCACAGATTGAACTGCGAATGCTTCCTACACTAAACCATTTGGGTCTCCTGCTCTGCAAGGGGATACATAAAATGCAGTGCGGCAGTATGGGACTGGAGGCTCACCTGTAACCGCCGGATAACTCAGGCTTGACTGGATAAGCTCTTACTTCTCAGGGGTTGGTGGCCAGCACTTTGGTTACACGGCTGAGATTCTTGTCTCTCATCATTCTTCAGGACCTTGGTTTTCTCAATATAGAGACCTACATCTCTCTGAAGGGATGAGCAGCGGTGGCTAGGATCTTATTTGGAAACAAAGAATATATACGTCCTCAGATTTGTGTCCTCTGATGATTCCTTCACACTATTTTAATAAGGCCCCCATTATAATCTAGCTCCCAGCTGATTTTGTTAACAAGACCCAGTGAGATTTATTTCAGCTATTTTTATTTATTTAAGTCTAATGCTCCCAGTGGGAAAAATAGTTCATATAATGATGAAATGCAAATTTACATTTTTTTTTTTTTTTTGGAAAGACACTTGTGCAACGTGATGGGCTGTTACAGTGCAAAGACCCTTCCGTAATATTCAATAACCACAACCATCTAGTAGGCATTTCAGAAGATAGCTACTCATTTCTCATCCAGGGGCATTTTGCTGCGTAACTGCCATTTTCTCATTATTTTATCTTCTTCTGCCATCTGTTGGTCAATATTCAATATGGCGGCCTCTTTTTCACGTCTTCCACTCTGCTGCCACCTAGTGTAGATCATGCAGCACAACAGCATCCGTCCTTACCCTCTGCTTTCCTCTCTAGTGATTATTCTTTGCTATATTGGCCTCTTTCCTACTCTCGACTACCTTCCGCCCACCTGGCAGCCAAGGCACAATGTAACAGTCTAGTCCTGAACCCCGATATTGACTGCTACTCAGAAGGCAATGAAGAGCACACCGGTCCATGTCTTTCCTTGCCATTACACTGATGCCTTCTACTCTCTGTGACACAGCTGTACTTCTTGTGCTCCCTATGATGCTGATTTGGCAGTGTAACTTCCTCTTTCTTGCCTCTTCCTGTATCAGCGAGCATCAAACGTCCAGCTGTCTGCTAAGATAGAGCCACAGCACGCACGGAAGACCACCCAGAACTTCCCATCCAACAGATAAAGGACAACACACCCCAATGAAGCCTGAAATCACAAACACTTTAATGGACCACACACGACCAGCTCATGTTTCTGGCTCCGCTCAGGGAGTTGCAAAATGTCTAGATAATATCAACCTTTCAAAATAAGCAGGTTATTACTGACCCAACAAACGGCCCTCCAGGTTCAACCTGTCATGCTGACTTTGGACCACATTGACCCGCATCCGAACAAGCCATGAAAGCTATGGCTGCTTGGTGCCCAAGTTGAAAATCAAAGACCCCTGTGTCAGGCAGGAGGTCAGGCTAGATGATAATAATGGCCCGTGCGGGCCTAGGAATCTATGAACTATAATAGCCATTGGGTGGCAAAAAGACAACTGGTGACAAAATGACCACATAATGCCTGCTAGAGGGCAGCAGAAGACAAAGAATATGGGGAAAATTGTTATGCAGTATAATGGGCACTGGGGCAGCAGAGAGTGGGGCAGGGAAGAGACATTTATACTATATATTGGGCATGAAAGGCGGCATAGAATAAGAGATTTTTGCCTCTAGTAACCCATTTCTCATCCCTTAACATCCGCTACTATCCACAGGGCATTACATATCCAAGTAGCCCATTTCTCCGTAGTGCCCTTTCCTCACCATCCAGTCTCTGTTCTACTTGCTCCTTCCCTCTTTCAGTCCTTTAAGAGTATAATTCCTACTGATTCCATCGGAATTAGGAGCCTAAACATGTTTAATAATATGGGCCAAAGAAACTATTCCTTTGCCAGTGCAGAATTGTCCCCTGTTTATTAGAGTTCGATCCAATTTATTTTCAATTACACTAAATCACGGGGCTTCCATCCCATTTCTTCAGAGACAATTGCACATTCTGACGTGTCTGTTGGGAAGTGTCATATTGAGCCTAGAAGTTCTTGTTTCATGATTTCACCTCTTATTTCCTAGTTTTGCTCTTTTACATTCAACAGTGTCGACATTCCGATTTCAATGGTTTCTGGTCTGTTGTCATGCCTAGTCTGAGTAGATCACATGACCAGGTCCCTAGTTGCCATCTCAATACGCTCCTTTTTCCTCCCTGAAGTAGAAATGCTGCTTTTTATTTTCCCTTTTGAATGTTGTGAGTAGAACTGTTTGAAAATTTTCATAAGAAAGACCATACCAGGTCAGACCAATGGTCCCTCTAGCCCAGTATTCTGTCTTCTGACAGTGACCAATGCCAGGTGCTTCAGAGGGAATGAACAGTACAGGCAATCATCAAGTGATCCATCGCGTCACCCATTCCCAGCTTCTGGCAGGCAGAAGTTTAGGGATATCTGGAGATTACGTCCCAGACCATCTTGACTTATAGTCATTGATGAACTTGTCTTCCATGAACTCATCTAATTTTTTTTTAATCCAGTTAAAATTTGGCCTTCACAACATCCCCTGGCAATGAGGATTCTATGACGGTCTAACTACTGATGGTAGGAGACTGGGCGTGGGCTGACCCAGAAGTGGGTGTTTCACACAGCAAAGCGGGGTAAGTTGGGGCCCAAGAGTGAGGAATTGGGGTGACACAGCTACATACCAGTGCAGATTGCAGTGAGGGGAACATCACAATGAGTAAAAAGAAATCTCTAACCCGATCTTTATTACTAACAACTGTGACAACCGACAGTTCTCAATGACTTAAAAAACTCTTTTAGTGGATCATTATTTCTTCCATGACAGAACCCATCTCCAATAACAAGGGTCCCACGTCGATCACCCAGTTTTCTATACAACATACATTTGTAGACACTTTCATTAGTTTGAGGAATTGTTTCCCTGGACACCTGGTCTATATTAACAAAGTCAGGATAAAAAGCAGGGTAAAAAGATTACACACATTCCATCAGTGAGTTATTTTTCCTTCACCCATTATCTTCAATTGAATGCCATAAAATCATAGAAGATTAGGATTGGAAAGGACCTCAGAGGTCATCTAGTCCAATCCCCTGCTCAAAGCAGGACCCACCCCAACTAAATCATCCCAGCCAGGGCTTTGTCAAGTCAGCCTTTAAAACCTCTAAGGATGAAGATTCCACCACCTCCCTAGGTAACCCATTCCAGTGCTTCACCACACTCTTAGGGAAATGATTTTTCCTGATATACAACCTAGACCTCCCTCACTGCAACTTGAGACCATTGCTCTTAGTTCTGTCATCTACTACCATTGAGAACAGCCTAGCTCCATCCTCCCTGGAACCCTCTTTCAGGTAGTTGAAGGCTGCTATCAAATCCCCCCTCATTCTTCCTTCTGCAGACTAAACAAGCCTAATTCCCTCAGCCTCTCCTCATAAGTCTTGTGCTCCAGCCCCTAAATCATTTTTGTTGCCCTCCGCTGGACTCTCTCCAACTTGTACACATTCTTTTGGTAGTGAGGAGCCCAAAACTGGACACAATACTCCAAGTGTGGCCTCAGCAGTGCCGAATAGAGGGGAATAATCACTTCCCTCGATCTGCTGGCAATGCTCCTACTAATACAGCTCAATATGTCATTAGCCTTCTTGGCAATCAGGGCACACTGCTGACTCATATTCATCTTATTGTCCACTGTAACCCACAGGTCCTTTTCTGCAGAACTGCTGCCCTAGCCTAGAGATGGCGGGTTGCACAGGACCAGAGCTGTGCTATCTTTGATGGTCACCCCTGCCACCTCAAATGAAGATGTGGGGTTTGAGTGCAGGTGTTGAGCATGTCTTGGTGGTTCTATCTTATTCTGCACCAGTGGCCAGTGCAACCAAGCTCACCAGGTGCAAGGCAAGGATGGGAGAGCAGGTTGCATTATAGCAAAAGGCAGCCCAGCTAATCCTGAAGAAGAATTTTAGCTGAATTAGTGGCCTTCTGCTGTAGAACTGTTCCTCCAACTTCTTCCAACTTGGCTGGGAGTTGGAAGCCACATCTACTCTCAGGCACATCCCAAAGTTCTGGGCAAACTTCAGTGTATTACTTAAGTCCTCCCAGGTTCCAGTGCATACCAAAGTCTGGAGCACATTTCAGTTGATTAATTAAGCACTTCTCTGATTTCCCTTGCATCCCAAAGACTTTGTGTGCAATTTTGTGTATTAATTAAGCCCCCTTCCCACCCTCCACAGTCATTCTTTTCCCCATATGGTCCACAATCTCTATTTCTTCCAGCACAGAGCATCCTTCAAGACCTGTATGACCAGCTTGTTCCTCAGTGAGTAGATGAAGGGGTTAAGCATGGGGGTGATGATTGTGTTGAGGATGGCCACCCCTTTGGTGATGTCCAGTCCATCATGCTGCTTGGGGCGGACGTACATGAAAATGCAGCTGCCATAGAAAATGCTCAGGACGATGATGTGCGAGGAGCAGGTGGAGAAGGCCTTCCGCCGCTCTTTGACGGAGGGAATGCGGATGACGGTAGCCACAATGTAGGAATAGGAGACCATGGTAACCGCCAGAGAACCCAGCAGGACTACGGCTGCAACCAGGAAGTCCATTGACTCCACCAGGCGTGTGCTGGAGCAGGAGAGGCTGATGAGGGGCCCCAGGTCACAGAAGAAATGGTTGAGGACGTTGGGGCCGCAGAAGGAGAGTCGGGAGATCAATACAATGGGGCCAGTGATGAAGAAGAAGCCACCAAACCAGGAAGAAAGCACCATGAGGATGCAGATCCTCCCACTCATGGTGGCCATGTAGTGCAGTGGGTAGCAGATGGCCACATAGCGGTCCACGGACATGGCTGCCAAGAGAAGGAACTCAGAGACTCCCAGAGAGAGGTAGAAAAAGGCTTGGAGGATGCAGCCAGCAAAGGAGATGGTCTTGTCCTCAGAGACGAAATTGGCCAGCATCTTGGGGACGATGACACTGGTGAAGCAGATCTCCAGGAAGGAAAAGCTCCTGAGGAAGAAGTACATGGGGGTGTGGAGGCGGTGGTCAGCCCAGGTGATGGCGATGATCACCATATTCCCGGCAAGCGTCAGGAGGTAGATCAGCAGGTGCACCAAGAACAGAAGGAGGCCCAGGTGACGCAGGTGTGGGAAACCCAGCAGGACAAATTCGCTCACGGAGCTTTGGTTGCCCAGCTCCATTCTTTGTTGCCTTCCAGAAAAAAGGGAGAGCACCAATCAACATCACCTGGGCTAAAGTTGGAGACAGGAAACAAGGGGAGAGGGGCTGGACTATGGGCCACGGACACCATGAGACTTTGATATCTCCGTGACTCAGTTTCTCCCCAATCTATGAAATAGGGTCAATGGTAGTTTACTTCCAGTTACGAGGTACAGGGGGCGGAAAGGACAATCTGGATCAAGGATGGGTTGTGTCACCCTTGCCCTGCAAGCCTGAATACCTCACAATGTTTTACTACTGTAGCTCCCAGCCGAGGAAGATCACAACCAGCCTACCAGCCTGCAAATCACATCCTGACAGTCTGCATGCTTAGACAGCCCTGCTTCAGCAGCTCCGATCCCAGCAGCCTGACTACAGAAACACTCCGGCTTCCACCAGCCTTGGTTACAACCTGCAAGGTGACCCCAGCCCACCCCCATTCCTGAATTTTCCCAAGACTGTGTCCTCTGAAGTGTCCAGCCCTCCCCTGGGCAATTCAGAGAACTAATAAGGTTGGTGTGTTCCAACATTGCACAAAAGATCATCACAGCATATTAATTTGACTGGGGTAAATGCACCCTTCCCTTTAAAGAGTTTAGGTAACAGTAAAACCAATTTATCAACAAAAGAAAACAGGACTTTAAACGAATTCAAGTAGAAACAGTAAAGTTACAAAGGCTTGCACTCAAACAAAAGTGAAAATACGCATCTAAAAGTCTAAAACTGAATTTAGCAAGGCATAGGCTGTCTTCAAGGTGGTTTCTCTCACCTATCTTCCTTCCTCCCACTACGGCTGGGATTCCCTCAGGCAGGGCCTTCCACAGATGTGTAAGGGGCTGGCTTTCCTCATCTTCCTAGGTGAAAGAGCTTTGCCTAAGGTGGTTACTCACCTATATTCAGTCCCAGAGACTTCAAACCTCACCCCTGGTTGAAGGACCCATCTTCCTCAGCTCACTGGAGCCCTGTTCCCTTGTGTCTGTCTAGAGAATAATGCCAAAGACGGCTTCGGTTTTTTTGTGGATATCTTCCCAAGTTCAATTACTTTGTTTCAAGGCAGGATGACCTTATGATATTCTTCACTTCCTAGTTCCCCTGTATGTAAATGGGGCTTCCTTTGATTCTGTTTTCTATCTTCTCTCCTGCCTGAGAGGATACCTGCTTCTCCCTGCTTGGCCACAGTCTTTGAAGCATAATATCATTAAGTATCCATATTTCTTCATATAGGGTTAATAAAGATATTTCACGATGCTATTCCTTACCAGTATGTCATTAGCTTTCAGAAATGACCTCACTCCATACAATCAGTGGATTATCACTGCAGGATCAGCCCCTCCATCTTTATAGACCAACGAACACTTGCAACAGTTTCTTCTAAGGTTTTACCCCTCAAAATAAAGTTTATTCAAACTGGGAGGAAAGCAACATGGTGTCTGGTAGGGAGCTCCATGCTTTTTCTTCTTCCACTTATTAGCTTAATAGCTTCGTTTACCTAATATGTAACAATGGACTTTCATTGTCTTTACCTGAAGGCCGGTCTGGTCCTATGTCTAGGATAGAATTGGTAGACTCATAGACTTTAAGGTCAGAAAGGACCATCATGATCATCTAGTCTGATCACCTGCACATTTCAGGCCACAGAACCTCATCCACCTGCTCCTGTAATAGACCCCTAACCACTGGCTGAGTTACTGAAGTCCTCATATCATGCTGTAAAGACTTCAAATTACAGAGAATCCGCCATTTACAATAGTTTAAACCGGCAAGTGATCTTTTCCCCATGCTGCAGAGGAAGGTGAAAAAAACTCAGGGTCTCTGCCAATCTGACCTGGGGGAAAATTCCTTCCCAACCCCAGATATGACGATCAGTTAGACCCTGAGCATGTGGGCGAGATCCACCAGTCGGACACCTGGGAAAGAATTTTCTGTACTAACTCAGACCCTTTCCCCTGGCATGCCTGGTTTAACACACATTAGTCTTAATCCCAGCACATACCCGTAAAGGTTAATACTGCTCACATACATACATCGTGCAAAAATGTTACTTATCAGTGAATTATTAGTTTTCAAAAGATACCTACCAAGCTATATTTGATACAAAGATTATTATGACAGTGAGTAGGGTGTGAATCCAGGGATTTTTAGGGTCACACTTAGCTACCTACCGGGGTGTCGGACTAGCTAGTTTGCAAGTGAGTTTGAAGATGAAAATCCCTTCTTTGCCCTTAAGCAAATCGCAAGCCGCCACCCAGGACAATGGACTCTGGAACTCCTGAGTGAAAACCAAGGGAGTTATTCTTAACATTGTTTTTACAATCATCCCTGCTTTTACTGGTTCCTGCTTAGCGTTTCTCCATCCCGATTGCAAACTGCTTTACTGAGAGATGTCCTTTGCTTGCCTTTTTACAGGTGGGGACCTGAGGCACTGAGAATTGAATGATCACAGATTCATAGATTCCAAGGCCCGAAGGGACCCTTGTGATCATCTAATCTGACCTCCTATGTAATACAAGCCACGGTATTTGCCTGCAATAATTCCTGGTTGAACTAGAACAGATATAGTTCTAGGATACAGAGTGACCTAGTCAAATTGGAGGATTGGGCCAAAAGAAATCTGATGAGATTCAACAAGGACAAGCGCAGAGTCCTGCACTTAGGACGGAAGAATCCCATGCACTGCTACAGACTGGGGACCGACGGCCTAGCCAGCAGTTCTGCAGAAAAGGACCTGGGGGTAACAGTGGACAAGAAGCTGGATATGAGTCAGCAGTGTGTCCTTGTTGCCAAGAAGGCTAATGGCATATTGGGCTGCATTAGTAGGAGCATTACCAGAAAATTGAGGGAAGTGATTATCCCCCCTATTCAGCACTGTTGAGGCCACACTGGAGTATTGTGTCCAGTTTTGGGGCCCCCACTACAGGAAGGATGTGGACAAATTGGAGAGAGTCTGGCGGAGGGCAATGAAAATGATTAGGGGGCTGGAGCACAAGACTTATGAGGAGAGGCTGAGGGAATTGGGCTTGTTTAGTCTGCAGAAGAGAAGAATGAGGGCGGATTTGATAGTAGCCTTCAACTACCTGAAAGGGGGTTCTGGAGAGGATGGAGGTAGGCTGTTCTCAATGGTAATAGATGATAGAAAAAGGAGCGATGGTCTCAAGTTGCAGTGGGGGATGTCTAGGTTGGATATTAGGGAAAAATTTTCACTAGGAGGGTGGTGAAACACTGGAATGGGTTACCTAGGGAGGTGGTGGAATCTCCATCCTTAGAGGTTTTCAAGGCCTAGCTTGACAAAGCCCTGGCTGGGATGATTTAGTTGGGGTTGGTCCTGCTTTGAGCAGGGGGTGGGACTAGATGACCTCCTGAGGTCCCTTCCAGCCATCATATTCTATTATTCTGTGATCTTTTAGAAAAAAAAAATTCAATCCTGATTTTAAAATTGCCAGTGATAGAGAACACACTGGTACCTTGTTCCCGCTGCTGATTCCATGTCTGTTAAAATCTTACACCTTGTTTACTGTTTGAATACGTCTAGCTTCCATGTCCAACCCCTGGGTCTTCTTAGACCTCAACTGAAGGGCCCTTTATAGACATGCCTATGTTCAACCAAGGAATCGTGGCAGAACAAAGAGTGAAAATCTCCTGCTTCTGATTCACCATTCTCCTAATCCCTGTGGCTACGTTCACAGCAGGGCAAAGTGGGAGTGAAACGGTTCCCTTCCAATAAAGTTTGTGTGGGATATCCATGCATAGCTAATGGGGTAGGAAGCACATCAACCATCTTCTTATTCACTTAGGTTGTTGTGAACGCACCCACCCAAGGGTCTGCCCTCTTCACTGGTCCACCTCCTGGTAATCAAAGGCTTCCCTGGCTACCTGTGAGATTGCCAATCCCCGCACAACTTCAGACGAAACGCTGAACAAAGGAGCAGAGCAGCCATACATGGCGCACACGGAGTTAATGGGCGGGGAATGGCTTTCACTGAAATCTGTGTATAACTTCACTGGCAGCAGGACTGGATCTCCATTTCTTCTTGGAGTTTCTTCTTGGAGTCCCCGTTTGGCTATATCACCCGCGCCACCATCATTAACGATTAATGGGGATGATCACTAAATGATAATGTCTGTAATATGGTTAGTTCATATTTATCATTTTTCTCTTTAAAGAGTAGATATTTCCACCCGAATGATCAGGTCAGAAACCATCATTTCTGGTATAATATAATATAATATAATATAATATAATATAGTATAATATAATATAATAAATACCATTGCAGTTGATAGATAGATAGATAGATAGATAGATAGATAGATAGATAGATGGGGTGTACGGCATGGATGGATGGATAGATAGATGGATAGATGTGTGTGTATGGGGATAGATAGATAGATAGATAGATAGATAGATAGATAGATAGATAGATGGGGTGTACTGGATGGATGGATAGATAGATGGATAGATGTGTGTGTATGGGGATAGATAGATAGATAAATAGATAGATAGATAGATAGATAGATAGATAGATAGATAGATAGATGGGGTGTACGGCATGGATGGATGGATAGATAGATGGATAGATGTGTGTGTATGGGGATAGATAGATAGATAGATAGATAGATAGATTAGATAGATGGGGTGTACGGCATGGATGGATGGATGGATAGATGTGTGTGTATGGGGATAGATAGGTAGATAGATAGATAGGTAGATAGATAGATAGATATTCAGTAATGATGCCCTGCATGTTCTCACAATGTTCTCTGATGTGGACAGCTAACTGAGGAAATAATCTGACATCCTAAATTCCTAACGACAATCTAAATAAATAGAAGGGAAATCACAATGTAAAATAGGGAAAACCCTATTATCGATAATTTAGCTTTCAACTTATGCACACTCTGAGAAACATGGAATCAGAGAAGATGAGGGTTGGAAGGGACCTCAGGAGGTCATCTAGTCCAACCTCCTGCTCAAAGCAGGACCATATTTCCAACCACAAACAAGTCCTACCTGCTAAGAAAACTATGATCTATTTCACACACACACACACACACACACACACACACACACACACACACACACACACACACACACACACACACACACACAATAAATACAATAAATAAAACTATCTCTGTCACACACTCAGAATAAATAAACATATTAAATAAAATGATCTCTTTCATACACAAATAAATAAATAAATTAAATGACCTACTTCCCATACACACAGACTACACACAAAATAAACAGATACATTAAATAAAACCATCTATTTCACACACACACACACACAAAAAAAGTCAAATAAAATGATCTATTTCAGACACACACACACAAATAAATAAATAAACTGATAACCTAAGAATCCTTGCAGTTGGGATAGTATCATCTTCAGATATCACGCAGAAATGGGTAAGTCGCTAAAGCACTTCACACAATAAGCTGGGAACTTTTTTAGAGCTAACGTTATCCAGCCTGCTCCTTATTCTCTTCCGGAAAGAAAAACACCTGGAACACTGGAGGATATATACCAGCTAATACATCTCCTGGAGAAATAATTTTTCAAAATTTAAAGAAAACAGCTAACTTCTCAGGAAGTTGAGACGACGTAAATGAGACTCTTGGGACTCGTTAATTGTAGCGTTGATTTCTGGCAGGCTAAAGTTTAACTTGCCAAGAAAGATTTTCGCCAGCTTGGGAACTCTCAAAACTTTCTTTGCAATGAAGAAAGAAAGAGGGGCTTGTGATTAAATACCTGATGAGGACTGCAAGAGTTTTGGCACAGATAAGCCTCAGATAGGTGTGTAGGGGGATAGATAGATAGATAGATAGATAGATAGATAGATAGATAGATAGATAGATAGACAGATAGATTTCCTGCAAGTTTACAGCACCTGGTCTCTGGAAATCAAACACCTTTAAGGTATTTGAATTTGGGATCCCAAAATCACTAGTCCCTTTAGAAAATCTTAGCCCAGCTCGGACCATGGGCCAGTCTTACTCGTATGCTCTGACTGTTGCATTCTAATGATGGAAATTGTGTAAAATTGAGTTAAGTGCTTTCCAGATACTTTATGTCAGCAGATCAGCCAGAATCCAATGTCCTGATTTTTTTTTTTTTGGTAGATGTCACTTTAAAAATAAGCTAAGGCTAATTTTGAAAGGCTAGGGCAGCGTATCTTAAACAGTTTTATTTAGCTAACTCTCCACAAAACAGCCCTTGGATTATAAAAACAGGTCTTTTTGTTCTGTTACAGGATTTTTCATCTCTGTCAAAAATGACCCATGCTTTCCTTTTTTCCTCGTTCAACTTATATAAGTTCATTTGTTAAAATTTTACTTGGTTTAACAGTGTTTAGGTTTTTAAAACGCTAGGAAACACAAAAAGTGTTTTGGAAGTCTGATAAAAAGTGTTATCAGCTGTTTTATAAAAGCTGGTTTCTCTTTTACATTAGCCTGCGTGTGTGTGTTTTGCTTGAAGTGTGGAAATCCAAAGCTTTCTTTAGTGTTTACAAGGAATAAGACTTCGGAGCAGTTTTCCTTTAGGCGTAACTTTAAAAACGAAGCTAACCCGAATTTTTTAGAGGCTGCCGGATTTTGTGTTAGGAACAATGGTTGGCTTTTCATTCCTTTGTTTCCAGAAATGCATTTTCTAAATGGGCCAGTGACCCATAACCATACCTCTTGGCACATTATGATTGGTTCAGGGAAATGCAATTCTTCCACGTGTCTAAACAATAGCTTCTGATTGGCCCAGGCGAGAGGCGTGGCTTGTCCAACGCTGACAGTGCTGGAATTACTGGCAAATGCCACCCACCTGCCTGAACGGGTGGGGGAACTTGATGGGGCCAGCAGTGAAGGGGGACACTTGCTAAGGGTAGCTCTGCCCCCTAGGAGTCTCTAGCACCCATTGGCCAGTGGGGGACAGAGGTGCTGATTGGCCAGAACTCCCCAGCTCCCAGGTTTTACTCTTGAGCATTGTTCCAGTAGCACCACGCTAATCATCCTAAACCAGAAATAGGAACTCGATTGGACAGATGCTGTGGGTGTAGCTGATCGCCTGTTTGGGGGCCACTGTGGAGGGATTTTTTTCTCCCATTCGGCAAAGGATCAGGGAGATTTTCACCTTCCTCAGAGCCCCTTCAAACTATCCACATTACTCAGGGGGGGAGTTGTTTCTTCGGCACAACTTGCGGCCGGTTTCCAGCACGGTTTAGAGAATAAAATGAACAGTTCCCAGAGGTGAAAGACCCGGGATTTTGATGATGGGCCGGCCGCTTAGAATCCATCCCCATCTCTGTCCTCTTTTCGCCACCCTGCCTGCATCAATTGACCCGTAGCAGCCAGAGGGGAAAAGGCAGTTTTCTCTCCTCTCTGCCGCTTGGTCAGTGACACCTTTATTTTCTCTCTCTTTCAGGGACAGGTTGAATGGTTTTTGCTTTCCTTGGCTGTTTCGCTGCCTCATACCCCTTTGTGTCTTCTTTAACTTTGCTGGCTCGAAAAATGTATGCTCTGCTGCTAATATTTCATGCCTTAGTTTCCAAAAACATACAGTTATTTTTCAGACTCTATTTCAAAATAACTGTTAAAAATACATGTTCTAGTTGTAATATTTCCCTGGAAAAAATGTGGGTTTGTTTAAACTAAAACTTTTCACAGGAAAGCATGCCCTGTTCTCAATCTGAGGTCTGTACAGCACCTGGGCGCTGATCTCAGCCGGGGTCTGCACAGTGCCCCATTGATTCTTGAGTCAGCCCACAAATACACAGAACGCTTATTGATCCAAAGGGTTGAGAATTTTCCAGGAAGAGCGTATGTGAAATAAATGGAGGGGGAAAGTGAATTTCGATCTCCTCAGAGAAGAGAAACAGCGGGCCAGTGGCCTATGTGAATGGGAAATCTACAGATCTATTAATATATAATGCATACTCATTCCATCTGTCTGGATTTTAGAGCAGGCGCCTCTACAATCTGAGCTAAAAGACTCTTAACCTAAGCTGTATCATGCTCAGTGAGATCTGCTTGTCCTTGTCCATTCCACCACAGAGGATAGACAGAGCACACACCATGTCAACGTGGCATACAAGTACAGACCAGGGTCTAC
The DNA here is from genome assembly GCF_026122565.2 of Emydura macquarii macquarii. Lineage (NCBI taxonomy): Eukaryota > Metazoa > Chordata > Testudines > Chelidae > Emydura > Emydura macquarii. Next base: position 16,663 of record NW_027132508.1, on the reverse strand, counting down.
CACAGAGAAGCTTGACAATTTGACATTTTCACCCCATTCAGGCTCATTTCAAAATGGGAGCCGACTGTCAAAGGGAAAAAAAATTGAACACTGAAAATGGCAAAAATTGAAAGAAAATGTTTTGAAATGACTGACACATTTTAATTGGCCTGAAGCAATAATTTTTTCCCCAGGTTTTCGGTTGGTGAAATATTTCAAGATTTCATCTGATTCAGGATGGGAAAATTTTGTGAAATCTCGAAGACTTTTGCGGCACGGGGAAAACCAATTCCAACCTATCTCTCTCCTTAGGGACCATAATAAGAATGCCACCTAGCTATTGTGTAATGCTTTCCATCCATAGATCTCAAAGCACTTTTTAAAGGAGGCGGGTAGCACTATCCCCATTGTGCACATGGGTAAACTGAGGCACAGAGAGAGGTAGCAGCTTGCCCAAGGTCACCCAACAGGTCAATAGCAGAGCTGGGATTGAAAACCAGGTGTCCTGCATCCCTGTGCTCTATCCATTAGCCCACACTGCCTCCCACATGCCAGCAGTGTAAATTAACACAGCCCCCTGGGCTGGCCTCAGAGTAGTCCAACCCACATGCTCAAGGCACTGTAATCAGCTTCTGGTTATTCCATATCCCTCCTTGAATTCGACTACGTGTGTTGTTCCTTGAGTGAGATCATTCAAGTCAAACCAAACCAGTGAGACAGGTGTTGCGTTTCAGAGTGCCTTTATTTTTAAATGCCTTACACGTAAAAATAAGAAAGTAAATTCCAAAGAAAATCCAATGCATATGAAAAACAAGTGAGCCACATTTGCTGGAAAAGCATTGAATTTAAACTATTTAACAGCTGCAGAAGCCTTGAGCAGGTTATTGGTGATCGTTAGGATTTTTTTCATGAACACAAATCTCTGTGGTTACTTCAAACTTCTATCTATATTTTAAAAACTTACTTGGCCATCGGAAGACATCTTAATGGCGAGTGGTCACCACATGGCCATTATTTCACTAGATATGCACAAGATGTAATGTCATCAGAGTCTTAATTTTAATTTCTCTTTGTTTTCCATTTCTGCTCTTATGAGATTGAGAGAAGCAAGTTACTGTGAAATTGTGTTGTAGCTTTTCCCGTACAGATTACGCAAATATTAGAAATCAGAAATCGGTAGTTTCTTGAGATGAAGAAATGGAGAACCCTTGAGGTGGAGGTTTTGAGACCTCTTGGGGTGGAGAATTGGCGACTTCTTGAAAAGAAGGACTGGAGATCTCAGACACTTCATTTCTCACAGCTGAGTTGTAAGACTTACACATTTGAACCCTATCTCACATATTTACACATACCTCAGGAAATCTCATCCCCAGCAGAGGTTTAGTGCCTCTGGAGATCCAGCACTTTCCAGTCACAGCTCTCGCCCCCTCCTTACCTTCCCAGCATTCAACCGCTCTTCTCACGGGAGGGAAAAGAGGAGAGAGAGAACTAAAAAGCCCAGCAGTTCAAGACGCCTCCACTTCCACTTCCTCCTCCCCTTCTGTGAACAACATGACAAGACAGCTCATCTGCCTTGCCCTCCCTGGAGCACCAGGGTCAAAGGAGGCTGAAGGGCCCCTGGATCCACCCTCTCCATGGGAGGGGAACCCACTACAGACCACCTGGCCTGGGAGAGAAGAGCAAGAACTGCTGGGGGCCGCACTGCTGAGGGATGCGGGGGCGGAATATTTGCATGTCCTCCCTTGTTTTCCACTTGTTTTTGTGCAATTAGTAGGTTGCAGTTGCTGTCTAATCATGGTTTGGTGTTATTACTGGTGTCAGAAATAATCAAACAGGTTGTCCCGGGGGCAGATTGGGGAGACGGAACCCTTTATTGCCTGCTCGTTCCACCTCAACGCCGCGAGTGAGCAACGAAGGGGTTACTTTACAATTCTTTTATCCATACCAGTATGTAAATGTATACATTTCCAGCAACTCCCCATAGACCCGTATTTGGTTACATTGACACCTATAAAATGAATATTAACAACTACATAATGAATATAATTATACTCGCCCCTGTTTGTTGCTTACAGAATTACCATACAGAGGGCAGGCACATCACCTTAAAACCTATACATTTTACACTAACATTCTTTGGAGTAAAGCCATGCCAGGGGGAGAAGGAAGATAATGCGTTCTTCCCACCAAAAGGCTTTGCACAGAAATAGCGATAGACTCCTCCCCTGCGAAGATGGCCAGGAAGGGAGGAGAAGAAGAGAGATAACAGACTTTAACTAGAATTCACACCAATAAACAGAAACAAGGTTTGCACGTGCCTTGACCCCGTTCCCTGTAATTTAGGCCTGACCATTTGTCCAGCTTTTAAATTTTTACTCTCCTACAACTGGCATATTAATAGGTTCCTAGTCTTTCTGTGGTGTCATATTAATATTCAGAAATACTCTCACCCTTTGCCAACTTGAGATTTCCTAAATCTATTGAGGTGAAGGGTTGGAGGGCCCTTCAGCTTCACAACAGTCCACTTGTTTCTGCTCTTGGAGCTGAGCTTTCTCTTGGAATATTCAGAACTTCTTTTACTATATCATCTATCAAATCGCTATTTTCAATATTTTGCAGAATTATTTCTGGGGGATCTGAGTCATAGTGTATCTTCCTCTTAGTACATTGCCAGACAGCGTCTTCCTTCAGTTTTAAAATATTCTCGGAAACCTTTTTTTTCATTAGATTCTTCCTTTTGATCGCTGCTTTCTCATCCTTATGGTATTTCTTGTAGCAGCAATTCCACACCTCGCATATAAGACCGATAATGACAATAGCCAAAAAGAGGACAAGTCCAGAAATCTTTTTAAAAAAAAAAATGACATGTTAAAACTTATTTGCATTGGACTTTTTCGTTATGACTTTTCCATATGCCACCAGAAGGGTCTAGAGCAGGGGGGGCCAACCACGGATTGTGAGTCACATGTGGCAATTTTACAGTTAAAGTATGGCTTGGGGAGCCCTCTGTGCCTCACTCCTCTTCTGCCCTGCTGCAGGATGGCCAGGCTAGAGGATTCTGCCCAGCAGGGAGGGAGGTGTCAGAGAGTCAGTACGTTCGGATATCCCTGGTCTAGAGGATAAGTCCGTTTATTTATATCTAGCTACAATGATCATCATAGAGTTTAGACCAGAAGGGACAATTGAGTCATCTAGTCTGCCCTCCTCTATTATCTGCATAAACCGTGGAATCTCAAGTACAAGTAGAGAGCCTCTCTATGTAGTATTGGTGTGACCTCTCCTGTTATCTTGTGTCCCATTCTGGTGTCCAGAATTCAAGGAGGATGTTGATAATTTGGAGTGGGTTCAGAGAAAAGCCACAGAAATGATTAAGGGATTGGAAAACTTGCCTTCTAGTGAAAGTCCAGGAGCTCCATCTATTTAGCTGATCAAAGATAAGGTTACGGTGTGACTTGATCACACCTATAAGTACCTATACAGGGAACAACTATTTGATAATGGACTCTTCAATCTATCAAAAAATCATAGAAGATGAGGGTTGGAAGGGACCTCAGGAGATTATCTAGTCCAACCACCTACTCAAAGCAGGACCAACCCCAACTAAATCATCCCAGCCAGGGCTTTGTCAAGGCACACTTTTAAAATCTCTAAGGATGGAGATTCCACCACCCCCCTAGGTAACCCATTCCAGTGCTTCACCACCCTCCTAATGAAAAGGTTTTTCCTAACATCCAACCTAGACCTCCCCCACTCCAACTTGAGACCATTGCTCCTATTTCTGTCATCTGCTACCACTGAGAACAGCCTAGCTCCATCCTCCCTGGAACCCCCCTTCAGGTAGTTAAAGGCTGCTATCAAATTTCCCCTCATTCTTCTATCCTGCAGACTAAACAAACCCAGTTCCCTCAGCCTCTCCTCATAAGTCATGTGCTCCAGCCCCCTAATCATTTTTGTTGCCCTCCTCTGGACTCTCTGCAATTTCTCCACATCCTTTTTGTAGTTGGGGGGAGGGAGCAAAACTGAACACAGTACTCCACATATGGCCTCACCAGTGCCGAATAGAGGGGAATAATCACTTACCTCAATCTGCTGGCAATGCTCCAGGCAAAGGTCTAACAAGACCTAAAGGCTGGAAATTGAAGCTAGACAAATACAGATTGGAAACAAGATTGTAACTCGCCTGGAATATGCAAACAGGAGCTGGGCTATACAGATCTGAGGAAGAGTTCAGCGTGATCTTGAACGCTTGGCTCTCTCACCAACAAAAGTTGAACCAATGGAAGACATTATCTCACCCACCTTGCCTTTTTGAGAATCTGGACCTACATTATTTTAAGGACTCAAACATTTGGGATTGCCCCAGGAGAGGAAAAACCTCTTTTCCCTTTATTAATAGAGACATTTCCCATCCAAGCAAGAAAAGGAAACCAGTGAAAAAGGATTTTGTACGTTTTGTGATACCAGTGAAATGAATTTGGAGAATTCCACTCATTGTCTAGTTTCCACCTCTCAGACACCCCTTAACAACCTTAGCATAAGTAGTCTTACGTATATTTTTTATTCCAGGCCTGAGTTCTACAATCAAGGATGGATATCCTTTTACAAAGGGGAAGAAATAATGAAACCTCAGCTCACACTGCACTTAGGACGGAAGAATCCGACGCACAGCTACAGACTAGGGACCAACAAGCTAGGCAGCGGTTCTGCAGAAAAGGACCTGGGAGTAACAGTGGATAAGAAGCTGGATATGAGCCAGCAGTGTGCCCTTGTTACCAAGAAGGCTAATAGCATATTGGGCTGCATTAGTAGGAGCATTGCCAGCAGATCGAGGGAAGTGATTATTCCCCTCTATTCGGCATTGGTGAGGTTGCATTTGGAGTATTGTGTCCAGTTTTGGGCCCCCCACTACAAAAAGGATGTAGAAAACTTGGAGAGAGTCCAGCGGAGGGCAACAAAAATGATTTAGGGGCTGGAGCACATGACTTATGAGGAGAGGCTGAGGGAACTAGGCTTGTTTAGTCTGCAGAAGAGAAGAACGAGGGGGGATTTGATAGCAGCCTTTAACTACCTGAAAGGGGGTTCCAGGGAGGATGGAGCTAGGCTGTTCTAAGTGGTGGCAGACGACAGAACAAGGAGCAACGGTCTCAAGTTGCAGGGCGGGAGGTCTAGGTTGGATATTAGGAAAAAGCTTTTCACTAGGAGGGTGGTGAAGCACTGGAATGGGTTACCTAGGGGGTGGTGGAATCTCCATCTTTAGAGGTTTTTAAGCTGCGTCTTGACAAAACTCTGGCTAGGATGATTTAACTGAGGTTAGTCCTGCTTTGAGCAGGGGGTTGGACTAGATGACTTCCTGAGGTCCCTTCCAACTCTATGTTTCTATCATTCTATGAAAATTATTTCATCTCTTAAGGCAGGTAAATCTTACCTGGGAAATCAGATAAGCGTTTGTTGATTGCTGTTGGTTTTCTTCTGTGATGTTCCCCTTAGATGATTTAAACAGGCACTCAATATATCTTCCATCCAGAAGAAGGATTGCTATCCACAACAGAGGAGGTAAAACAGCCTTTAAAACTTTGCGACAGCGTCTATCGTGCTTGATGTTGTCTGTACAGCAAGCAAAACATTTGCAGTATGGCTCAGAACCAGAGGATTCCATTGTTTTATCAGAACAGTGTCCATAGTGTACCTGGAAAATGATGCCTAGAAAAAGCAAAATCAGACCTGGTATAAAAAAATAGAGGAGGCTGTAAGCCTGTTTCATGTTCGACTCTTCTGGGCACTTAAACTCAAATTCCATTTTCTTTTCAACCACTACCAAAACAACTAAGTATATTGAGGCTGACATAAAAGTATGATGATTTTTCCATATTTTCCTGAATTTGCCGGCAATTGACATTTTCATCTGCGATGAGGTTGTTGCTAGCTAAAAGGGCTGAGTGAAGTCTTGAGACTCAGTCGTTACGTTCAGATATATGATCGACTGCGGACCATGAATAAAAATGAAACTGGAAGTAGTGGTTTCCCAATATAGCGCACGTTCAGCTCTGCTACTGTGATATCACCTTAGATACACAGTTGTGGGTATATATGTTGAAAAAACTACATAGCTTCAATTTCCAAAGCAACCTGTTTCAGACAATTCATAGAATCATAGAAGATGGGGTTGGAAGGGACCTCAGAACATCATCTAGTCCAACCTCCTTTAGCCTTCTGGGCAATAAAGTCACACTGGTGACTCATATCCAGCTTCTTATCCACTGTAACCCCCAGGTCCTTTTCTGCAGAACTGCTGCCTAGCCCATCGGTCCCCAGTCTATAGCTGTGCATGGGATTCTTCCGTCCTAAATGCAGGACTCTGCACTTGTCCTTGTTGAACCTCATCAGATTTCTTTTGGCCCAATCCTCCAGTTTGTTTAGGTCACTCTGTATCCTATCCCTACCTTCCTGGGTATCTACCACTCCCCCCAGCTTTGTGTCATCCACAAACTTGCTGAGTCCCCCATCCTCCAGATCATTAATGATGATGTTGAACAAAACTGGCCCCAGGACTGACCCGGGGGACACTAAGGTCAAGCAATTGGTTCTTGCTTTGCCTTTCTCCACTACATCAGAGGGACCTATTTGCATAAAACCATCTTGACTGACATTAAATATATTCCAATTCTTTATCAATTGAACACTGTATCATCTTTCATATTGTAATACCAGAGATCAATGTTAGGCTAAGCAGCCTATTTAACTACGTCATCTCACTTGCCATTTTGGCATATTGGCACAGTATTAGCACTCTTCCAGTCTTCTGGAATGTCCCTTTGTAGGAGAATAAAGAGTTAAAAGCTGGAGAAGTAACCAGGCCTAAATTACAGGAAACAGAGTCTAGGAAAGGGCAAACTTTGTTTCTGTGAATTTTAGTTACAGTCTGTTATCTCGTTTTCTCTCCTCCTTCCTGGCCATCTGTGAAGGGCTTAATTTTTTTGGCATTCCTGTGCAAGTTTTTTTTGGTGGCATGCCTTTCCTTCAAAGAATGATAGTGTAAAATGTAAAGGTTTTATGGTGATGTGCCTGCCCTCTGTATGGTAATCCTGTAAACAACAAAAAGGGTCGGGTATAATTATAGTCATTTTCTAGCTGTTAATATTCATTTTATAGGGGTCAATGTAACCAAATAAGAGTCTGTGGGGAGTTGCTGGAAATGTATACATTTACATACTGGTGTGGATAAAAGAATTGTTAAGTAACCCATCTCATTGCTCACTCGCGGCATCGAGGTGGAACAAGCAGGCAATAAAGGGTTCTGTCTCCCCATTCCGCCCCCGGGACAACCTGTTTGATTATTTCTAACACCCTTGTGTTCCAAGATTTATTAATAATTAACATAATTGAGTCAGAGACCTCCTTATCCAATTCTTTTAGGATGGTGGGGTGCAAGTTATACAAGCCTGCTGATTTAAAAAGATTTAGCACTATTAGATATTGTTTAGCATCTCCTTCGTTACTAAAGGGTTGGAAAGTGGTTCAGCACCCTCACAGAAACATTATCCTGCTTCTTTCCAAGTTCAAAACAGAAATATTGAACACTTCTGCCTTTTCTGCATCATCATTAAGAATTTTACTATCTCCTCTCCAGTAATGACCCTATCCTTAGCTGGGATTATTCAGTTGGGGTTGGTCCTGCTTTGAGCAGGAGTTTGGACTAGATGACCTCCTCAGATCCCTTCCAACTCTAATATTCTATAATTCTATGATTCTATGATTTCCAGCTGCCAGAGTCCCTTTAAACGTTCACGTGTCCTGCTTTGTTCTGAGCAATTTTTATAATCGATGAGAAAGACAGAGAAAAGGCGCTCCTGAGATTGTCAGCCTTTTGGTGGGGGTACTTTATCGGCGTTCTGTGTTTGTGTCAATGCCCGGCACAATGAGATCCTAGGATGCTGAGATGCTACCCCGGAACACACAATAAGCCATAATAAAAGGCCTGAGAAAATACAACAAATACAGCAAAAAAAATCCCTCATGAAGCACCTTTCATTAGAAGATATCAAAGGTCTTATACAATATAAATGAAGCCTCAGCTGCCAAGCGAAAGCCACATTTTACAGTTGGAGAAAAGGAGGTACAGAAAAGCAAAAAGGCAGGAATGGAACCAGACGTCACGTGGCGTGCTCTAACAACTAGGCTGCGCCATCTAAACTCTTTGCGCAAACTGTCGGGAAGTCATTTTAACCAAACACAGCATATTTAAGATCTAACCTAACGTCCAGTATGGGACGGCTGAGCAGAATGGTTTTCTTTTCACCGGGGCTGGTAAATTTTCATGCAAAATCCTTGCACTGAAATTTCTCTCCTGGATGAGATCAGTTCCAACCTGAAAATGCCATGGCTCTGCTTCGTAAAGCCAAAACTTTCCATCAAAAACAATATTGCAATAACCTCGTGTTGCCACTCTGAAAGCAACACAACACAAGCAAGGAAATGAAAAGTTCCAGGGGTCAATTACTTCTGTCACAAACTTAAGCCTCTTCTACACACAGTGCGTGTCCTGACATAATTATACTAGTGGGGCTGTTGGTTGTTTTTTTTTCCTGATATAGTTATACCAGTACAAACCCTTAGTGAGAAGTCAGTTTTACTGGTCTAAAGGAGCCCTTCCAGTATGGGAATAGTCTTAGAAAAAATCAATTTTGATTGGTAAATGTTGTTAAAAGTTTATTTTCACCCTGTGCGCACACACCCATGAAAACTTATTTCCTTTGACATGAACCAAATTGCCAGCTAGGCAAAGAAAGAAAAATGCTGCTTGCAAATGTGTTAGACTCCCGTGTTCATGTCTGCAAAACCTGTTACAATGGACACTTGCATAAAGCATATATTTACAGCTCTGCTAAAACAACTGGCTTAGCAGACTTTATCTTTTTGAATCTCAGCGTTGTTACATATTTTTTATCTCATCTCCCCCATAATTTCCTGGTGATTTAAAGAGACAGGGAGCTTAAAAATGCTTAAAAGCCATAACTTCACTTGACTGTGAAAATATAGATTGATAATCATTAAAAGATGCTGACAAAATCCCATCAATATTATCTGTCAAAGGTATAAAAGAAAAAATGGAAATGGAATGCTGTCAAGCCTCTCACTGATCCACGCTAGCTAAGCTGTATTGCTTGAACTAACCCAACATACTTATTTAGCGTCACATCGGAGATGCCATTAGCTGAAAAAGCACTTCAGATTGCTTAAAAATCTGTTATTATGAGTAAAGTTTCCTAAAATGACAGGGAGAAGGGGGTGAGAAAATTTTAAGTATATTTTATTTTGTGCACTTTCATGACACGGGTAGAAACAGTGTCACTGGCTGAATGGGTGGTCCATTTCCTGTGGCTGTCCACATCTGCTGTCAGGGGGAAAAAGCAGCGTGCTTTGAAAACAACAGGAAATATGGTTGTTAATGCAAAAAAACTGGTAAGGGGCACTCAGGTTTGCAACTTATTTTTTCACTCTTCTTGCTTTTAAACTGCCTGGATCTTAAGTGTGGCATCCGAGGGGCAGGAGACGACTGGGGTGGGGGAAAACTTGAGACAGTTTTGCTGCACTAGCTGCCAAAAATGGGAAAGATTTTGAGAATAAAGATAAAAGCCAAGCCTCCCTGTGGCCCCCAAACCTCCTATTTTAGCTAAAAGGTCTTCCCTCCTCGAAGCCACGGCATCTCTGCATCAACCTACCCATCGTGCCGCTCCGGCATCAAGAGCCAATGGCTTTTATCTTTTCAAGTCCAACTGAAACACTTGGTCCAAAGACAGGATCCTTCTTCACCAGCCACAGATCAACTAGAGGAGAGAAACCAAGCGACCCAAGCCCTAGTGGAGCAATAGCCAGGATAATATAGAGGGACCGGACACAGAGTGGGGATGGCGGGGCCAGGACCCAGGGGGAGACCAGGACACACAGGGCAGATGGAGTTGGACTCAGGTGGGGGTGGGCAAACGGTGGAGGGATTAGGACATGGGGCAGATGAGAGGGCTAGGAAAATGGGTCAAAGATCAGATGGAGTGAGGTGATAGGACCTGGGGGCAGATGGAGCATAACTCAAGTGAAAGAGGCTGATAACATGGAGTGGGGCAGATAGGGTGGGGGGCCAACATCCTGGGGAATGGATCGGAGAACTGGGGATTGAGGCATCAGAGGCTGGTGGAGTTTTCCATGATGGAGCGAGAAGGGTGATTCATAGAATCGTAGAAGACGAGGGTTGGAAGTTACCTCAGGAGGTCATCTAGTCCAACCCCCTGCTCAAAGCAGGACCGACCCCAACTAATTAGCAGCCTTCAAACCTAAGATATAGCATCTTCCTTGCCAGCACTGGAGATAAGAGATGTGCCCTTTGGTTGATAAATGGAGCATGTGTGGACAATACCAGATGTTCAGAACATTGTTTTCTATCCTGGGTGCATTTAGGAAGTTAGAGATAACTAGGGTCATTTTGACTCAGTTTGACTAGTTCAAAATCCTGGTGCTTGAACCCTTGCATTCCTCACTGGTCTATCTCAGGCCAGTATCTAAAATACGTCCTACGGTGAGCAAGAAAGAGAGCTGTAGAATTGCTCCTGATGACCGGCTTTAGCATCAATTCTTCCGCTTATTTGTTATTCCAATTCACCCCACAGTGTGGGAATCATTGGTCCATGGGGTTAGAAGTTACGGCCAGGGTCATCTAGTCTAAGAAAGCCACCGGTTTGCCAGGTTTATGGGGCTTGAGGGGAAGAGAACCTAGGTCCACCTCTGGGGCTGCCTCCACACCTTAGTGCTCACGACGCCCTGTGGTTAAGTGCTGTGGGTTGCCGTTGCAATGTTGCAATGTTCAATGCTGCAGTTCTTGGAACTCTGGTTGCAACAGGTTGCTTCAGCAGCCCTTGATGTTTCTCAGAAAGAAAGACCACAGGCTCAGTTCAGTGGCAAAGGCGCTCGGCCAGGTTTATTATCGACAAAGCACAGCCCTAGGGCCCCATACACCAACACATGTATGCTCACGTGACAATGGTACCAGCTCAGTCAATGCCCCAGGATGCTGTTATACTTGTAAAAGAAACGACGAGCAGGATCTTAGTCAGGGGGACAAGGCAACATGCCACGTTTATTGTACTTGCAACAATATCAAAAAGCCGTCACATTCACACACACATTCATAAAGTTCTGCGAGCTGGTGTGATATAATGACCAGCCCTTTTATGCGTTGTTCAAGCCAGCTTAGGATGGGCACGAGGAGGGAGCCAGCCGGGCCTCTGTCGGTCACGAATCCGATGCTCCAAGATGACAATTGCAGAATAAGAGCCAAAGTTTCCATGTTTTTACCCCATCTTTTATACTTGCTGCCTCTCTTGTAAGTCTATGGGCCTGGCTGTGTCATGCGACCTCTAGGTTCAGTATAGTTGTTAATCACCAGCTAATTGAAAGCAGGACTAGTCTCTTATTTCTGTACTTTGTTTGTTCTCAGGGTGGATTCTTCTGTACTTTCGGGTCGTTAATTTGCACTTTAGGGTTGTTGATAGGTATTCTTCGACCTTCAGGGTTAGCAAGGCAGTTGGCGTCTTTACTCCCCTTTCTGTTGATTGTGCAGTTTAGGTTGGTGTCTTTTTATGTCCTGCGCATACATTCCTCACTCACACAAAGAGAATTTATCAAAATACTTTTAGGTTCAATAGTACAAGTTCCAGGAAAGAGCTCACTGCAAGAAACTAACAAGATGGAGTCCACTTATGCCCCACTGAACGAGGAGTCTACATCGGATTTGTTTGCACAGCTCCTGGGGATGGATCACATTGTCGTCCCCTCGGTTGGACAAAGTTGCCCCTCCAATACTTCTCCTTTTATACATTGATGCAAACCAGTTACGTGCTACATTTCACACATGGTGAGTTACCACCCTTCGTCTGGCACCTGCTAGTTCAAACAAAACATCCCCCTCCAGTATCCTGTCCTCCCTCCTTTAATATGTAAATATAGTCAGATATATTAACCCATGCTAAATAATAGGATAGCAAAATGTAAGGGTAACATAAAAATATGTAAAATTCATATATACCAAAGCCTGCACAAGTAATAAAGGGTTAGTAAATATCATCCATCATCACAGCTTTATTAACTAGTCCTTTTCCAATCTGCTATTGTAACTTTTCCGTTTTCCTTGGCCAATGTATACAACAGCACAGCACAATTGGAGCAATTCCCGTTACCGCTCGCACGATCGCCAGAATTATGTTGAGTGTTCTGTCAAGATGATGTCCTCTGGGATGGCTGGGAAATGTCATCACCTGTTCCTGGACCTTTTTTATATCCTGTATTTGTTGGTGAAGAAGGTTGCCTATGGGAACCAATGCTTCAGTGGGGCGTGCCACTCCATCTTAGGGGTCATTTTATAACGGGTGGAAACTGACTAGTTAATTGAGCTTGGGAAAAACCTGCTTGATTGATTTCAAAGCAAGTTATCAGGCTAATACTCAGGTAGTGCTGTATATATGTATTATTTATAAAAGTTCCCATGCTCTTAGCATAAAATATTTTTACAGAGGGTGTGGTCCATCTGAGAACTGCCATTAAAGTTTGGTTATGTCCATCCTTTCCCAAATTTAGCATTCGAAAAAATTTGGCAAATTGCAAAACGTTCAAGATAATGTGGTTTATATTTTGGCTGGATAGCTGTGCTCGCCCATAACCAAGGCCACTGTTGCACACGTGTATCTCAGCTAAGCTGGGCTTGGCCAAATTCAGAATCTTATTTCCATACATTGCACAAAACCTCCTGGTGTTCAAAGTGACTAATAATAGAGGTAATATTGATGTTAATATATTCAGTATCTTGGGCAATTAAATGCACATTATCCATTGCTAACACGTGGTGATTAAGTAATAAACAGCTACTTCCTCCGGCTTTTGCTGCTTTTATGACCCCATTAGTAAACCTATTCATCTTTAAATTTAAGTTTTCAATATCTGCAGTGCCCCCATTTGGACAACCTCCCACTACAGTGTTCATCACACTTCTCTTAGGTCTGACTGCATTCTCTGTAAGGAAGCTCACAGGTCTTTTCCACACCCTAAGTGGGTCATTAATTTTGGTATTGAACCAATTTTGATAGGTCTCAGAACATCGTTTGTGTATGATAATTTGAGAGAAATCAAGTCTCAGCGGGACATATGTCCAGTTCACGTTTTCCACCATGGACTTTGCTGTAAAATGCAGTGATTGGGACCACGCTTGCACAATGGGACACTACATTGTTTGGCTTGATGCAGTCATTACACGTGCTGCAAGGAGTAAAACCACTACAGAACCTCACAGGGCGTTCTCATTAACCCCGTGTTTGTCAAAAGCCCAGCAGGATTCCATCCTTCTGCCCCTGCCCAATCATTTTCGAGATGGTCCCGTTTTTATGACTGCTTTTTTTCATGGAAAAATGAGGATTCACAGAAAATATCCATAGGGTTGTTTTAATGCCAAGAAGATTGGTTTTTGGAACAACATATGGATTATCTTTAAAACACCCATAAACAAAGAAAACATCTTTGCACGTTTCTTTCCCTCCTGCCCAGGGTTGTCCCAGGCTGCAAGTTCCCTGCCTACACAGTGACATTCCCAGCAAGCCAGACTGCCCAAATAGGCCAGTTTCAACTCTTTGCTTTCTCTCCAGAGGCGACAAATAATGTAATTGCCACCAGTTGTAAGTTACCGCCCAACTCTTTATAAGCAAGCACATTTATTCTTAAGGTGAAAGCATTACAGAGAAAACAGAATAAGAAAATAAAAGAACCTACACGCATGCAAAAAAGCTTCCCAGAGTCCACCCCAACTCCAACCTGGGGCTATGGTAGGGTCAGTCCTTCAAAACCCACACCTGGGTTCCCCATAGTTACAAGTTCATAATTATCTCAGATTCAGAATCAGAATCACTGGGATTACTTAATGGGGGTTGGTCCTGCTTTGAGCAGGGGGTTGGACTAGATGACCTCCTGATGTCCTTCCAACCTTAATATTCTATGATTATATGAATGGTCAAGTCTTTTCCTTAGCCAGTATGGCCTTTGATCTTATTGTCATGTAATAGGTGACCAGCAGACAATGTCCCACAGCTCAAGGCATATCTACAAGTGGTTGGATTTTTGCAGAACCAGAGATGGGGAATTTGCATTCACCTCCCCTTAGATGTTCCCCAAGACGATAAATCTTTCTGCTCCAAAAGTCCATTAAACCCCCAGGTCTCACATCTGTCACATCTCCGCCCTCGAGAGGTCCTATACAATCCCAGCACACAATAATCCATAAACATTTCCGTTAATACAATACTTAAACTTGATTCAATCAGGATATGGCAGGAAATTGCCTTATCTGTCACCATGACAAGAAACTGAACATTTTTAGCTTAAAACCAAAAATTTGATGTGGAATTTTTCCATTAATTTTTTGTTCGCTTGCCTGTTTTTGTAATTTTTTCACACAGAAAAAAGCAAAAGCAAATTCCCAACTCTATTTTCCAACCTGGCGTTAAAGTAGACGAAAACAGCTTGATTTTGCCTGAGTTTCTCTGAAGACAATGAATTTGTTGACAGCATTATGTAGGGCCTTCCTTACTTCTTTATTTCTTAGGCTGTATATGAGAGGATTGATCATAGGTGTCAGGACTGTGTAGAAAAGTGACAACACTTTATGCACTTCTCTCAGCGCGTTGGTTTCTGGTACTATATAGACAATGATCAGGGTCCCATAAAAAACCGTCACCACAATGAGGTGGGAGGAACAGGTGGAAAAGGCCTTTTGCCTCCCCGTTGTGGAAGGGATTCTCAGGATGGTGGAGATGATATAAACGTAGGACATCAGAGTTAATAGGAATAGTGGCATGGTACCTATGGAGGCCAGGATGAAAGTGACGAGTTCCACCAAGTGGGCGTCACTGCAGGAGAGATTTAACACTGGGGTTAAATCGCAAAAGAAATGGTCAATTTCATTGGGCCCACAGAAGAGTAATTGTGACATTAAAGACGTTATTATGGTATTCGTCAGTAAGCCACAGATCCAAGAGCCAGCTGCTATCTGGCGGGAGCGTTTCCCATTCATAAGGGTTACATAGTGCAGGGGTTTGCATATCGCCAAGTACCGATCATAAGACATCACCCCTAGCAGGTAACATTCTGTCGCTACTAAGCAAC
Source organism: Emydura macquarii macquarii (assembly GCF_026122565.2). Classification (NCBI taxonomy): domain Eukaryota; kingdom Metazoa; phylum Chordata; order Testudines; family Chelidae; genus Emydura; species Emydura macquarii. The sequence continues at coordinate 1,492 of NW_027132508.1, read as the reverse complement.
CAAAGAAATAATATTGCATGACGCACCCAAGGAAAGAAATGCTTTTGTCCTCAGTCAAGAGACTGGCCAGCATCCTGGGAAGGATGGTGGAGGAGTAGCAGATCTCCAAGCAGGATAAATTCCCCAGGAAGAAATACATGGGGGTGTGAAGGTGCTGATCAGCCACCACAAGCACAACGATGAGGATGTTCCCGGCCATGGTCCCAATGTAGATGATGAGAAACAGAAGAAAGAGAAAAATCTGTAGCTCCTGGAGATATCCAAATCCCAGGAGGACAAATTCTGTGATGGCCGTTTGATTTCCCCATTCTGTTCTTGCCATGAGAAAATAAAACAAACCCTGAAACACAATTTGTAGAGTTCTTAGTGGAGTCAGAAATCTTCCAAAAACCACAACCCTTTTCCTCTCCTGCTATTCATCCCAGACCAATGTTCAGGTGATCATAGAACGTGAAAAGAAGGGCGATCTTTTGACTCCTAGAATAAATCAGAAATATTCTGTATCCGTTCACCAAGATATTACAGCCTCAGAGGCCAGAGAAAGCTAATGAGAGATGGGGCCAGAATTTCTAAGGTATTAGGCACCTAAAAAAGCAGGTAGAAATTGAAATCAATGGGGGTTAGGAGTCTTTATACCTAGGAGGATCTATCTAGATAGATGCCTATCTCCTTCTTTACACTTAAATACTTTTACAAATCTGACCGTTGGTGACTAACTTCAATGTATGTCTTTCAAAGTCCATCCCTACTCTAATTTTTAACCCCAGCTAGTTAACATGCTAGAGAAGACACCTGACGCAAGGCAGCTTACATCACTTAACTTCGTAGTGTAGCCTTCTTCGGCTCTGTATAACTTACAAGCTTGCCTCTCTCACCAACAGAAGTTGGTCCAATAGGATATCTCCTCACCTACCTTGTCTCTCTAAGGTCCTGGGACCAACATGGCTACAACATTACTGCAAACGTTACGTTTTTAACAAATGCTGTAATACCTTATTCCACTTATTCCTTTGATATAAAGTGTAAAACACTATTCAGAGCTTGTTAGGATATCACAGTGTGAGCTCTAAATAATAACGGGAGAGATTTTCAAAGCCGCAAATTAGAGTTAGGTGCCCAACTCCCATTGGCTTATGACAGAGTTGGGCACCTAACTGCTGCTTTGAAATTCTTCCCCAATGTTACCAAGTTTTACTGCTAAAACTCCCTCAGAATCATAGAATATTAGAATAGGAAGGGACCTCAGGAGGTCAGCTAGTCCAACCCCTGATCAAAGCAGGATTAACCACAGCTAAATCATCCCAGGCAGGGCTTGGTCAAGCCACAGCTTAAAAACCTCTAAAGATGGAGATTCAACCACCTCCCTAGGTAACCCATTCCAGTGCTTCACCACCCTCCTAGGGAAAAGGTTTTTCTTACTGTCCAACCTAGACCTCCCGCTCTGCAACTTGAGACCATTGCTCCTTGTTCTGTCATCTGCCACCACTAAGAA
>NW_027132507.1:0-43216 GCF_026122565.2 Emydura macquarii macquarii | reverse complement strand
AGTCTTAGAGTGCCGCGGAACCCTCGTTGCCAAAAACGATGTAGATGCTTCTACACTTTGAGCTTTTGTTATCCAAGCCAATATGGCAAAAACAACGAGGGTTCCGCGTCACTTTCAAGACTTCAGTCTTTAGAGTGCCTTGGAACGCTCGTTGCCGAAAACAATGTAGATGCTTCTACACCTTGAGCTTTTGTTATCAAAGCCAATATGGCAAAAAAAACGAGGGTTCTGCGTTACTTTAGTCTTTAGAGTGCCGCGGAACCCTCGTTGCCGAAAACAATGTAGATGCTTCTACATTTTGAGCTTTTGTTATCAAAGCCAATATGGCAAAAACAACAAGGGTTCGGCGGCACTCTAAAGACTTTAGTCTTTAGAGTGCCGCGGAACCTCGTTACCGAAAACAATGTAGATGCTTCTACACTTTGAGCTTTTGTTATGAAAGCCAATATGGCAAAAACAAAGAGGGTTCGGCGGCACTTTTGTCTTTAGAGTGCCGCGGAACCCTCGTTGCCGAAAACAATGTAGATGCTTCTACACTTTGAGCTTTTGTTATCAAAGCCAATATGGCAAAAACAATGAGGGTTCCGCTGCACTTTAGTCTTTAGAGTGCCGCCGAACTCTCGTTGCCGAAAACAATGTAGATGCTTCTACATTTTGAGCTTTTGTTATCAAAGCCAATATGGCAAAAACAACAAGGGTTCGGCGGCACTCTAAAGACTTTAGTCTTTAGAGTGCCGCGGAACCCTCGTTGCCGAAAACAATGTAGATGCTTCTACACTTTGAGCTTTTGTTATCAAAGCCAATATGGAAAAAACAACGAGGGTTCTGCGTTACTTTAGTCTTTAGAGTGCCGCGGAACCCTCGTTGCCGGAAACAATGTAGATGCTTCTACATTTTGAGCTTTTGTTATCAAACCCAATATGGCAAAAACAACAAGGGTTCGGCGGCACTCTAAAGACTTTAGTTTAGTTTGTTATCAGAGCCAATATGGCAAAAACATTGAGGGTTCTGCGTTACTTTAGTCTTTAGAGTGCCGCGGAACACTCGTTGCCGAAAACAATGTAGAATCTTCTACATTTTGAGCTTTTGTTATCAAACCCAATATGGCAAAAACAACAAGGGTTCGGCGGCACTCTAGAGACTTTAGTCTTTAGAGTGCCGCGGAACTCTCGTTGCCGAAAACAATGGAGATGCTTCTACACTTTGAGCTTTTGTTATCAAAGCCAATATGGCAAAAACAAAGAGGGTTCGGCGGCACTTTTGTCTTTAGAGTGCCGCGGAACCCTCGTTGCCGAAAACAATGTAGATTCTTCTACACTTTGAGCTTTTGTTATCAAAGCCAATATGGCAAAAACAACGAGGGTTCCGCCGCACTTTAGTCTTTAGAGTGCCGCGGAACCCTCGTTGCCGAAAACAATGTAGATGTTTCTACACTTTGAGCTTTTATTATCAAAGCCAATATGGCAAAAACACAGAGCGTCCCGCGGCACTCTAAAGACTTAAGTCTAAAGGGTGCCGCGGAACCCTCGTTGCCGAAAACAATGTAGATGCTTCTACACTTTGAGCTTTTGTTATCAAAGCCAATATGGCAAAAACAACGAGGGTTCCGCGGCACTTTAGTGTTTAGAGTGCCGCGGAACACTCGTTGCCGAAAACAATGTAGATGCGTCTACACTTTGAGCTTTTGTTATCAAAGCCAATATGGCAAAAACAACGAGGGTTCCGCGGCACTTTAGTCTTAGAGTGCCGCGGAACCCTCGTTGCCGAAAACAATATAGATGCTTCTACATTTTGAGCTTTTATTATCAAAGCCAATATGGCAAAAACAACGAGGGTTCCGCGGCACTCTAAAGACTTTAGTCTTTAGAGTGCCGCGGAACCCTCGTTACGGAAAACAATTTAGATGCTTCTACACTTTGAGCTTTTGTTATCAAAGCCAATATGGCAAAAACAACGAGGGTTCTGCGTTACTTTAGTCTTTAGAGTGCCGCGGAACCCTCGTTACCGAAAACAATGTAGATGCTTCTACATTTTGAGCTTTTGTTCTCAAAGCCAATATGGCAAAAACAACAAGGGTTCGGCGGCACTCTAAAGACTTTAGTTTAGTTTGTTATCAGAGCCAATATGGCAAAAACATCGAGGGTACTGCGTTACTTTAGTCTTTAGAGTGCCGCGGAACTCTCGTTGCCGAAAACAATGGAGATGCTTCTACACTTTGAGCTTTTGTTATCAAAGCCAATATGGCAAAACAAAGAGGGTTCCCCGGCACTTTTGTCTTTAGAGTGCCGCGGAACCCTCGTTACCGAAAACAATGTTGATGCTTCTATACTTTGAGCTTTTGCTATCAAAGCCAATATGGCAAAAACAACGAGGGTTCCGCGTCACTCTAAAGACTTTAGTCTTTAGATTGCCGTGGAACTCTCGTTTCCGAAAACAATGGAGATGCTTCTACACTTTGAGCTTTTGTTATCAAAGCCAATATGTCAAAAACAACGAGGGTTCCGCGGCACTTTAGTTTTTTGAGGGCCGCGCAACACTCGTTGCCGAATACAATGTAGATGCTTCTACACTTTGAGCTTTTGTTATTAAAGCCAATATGGCAAAAACAACGAGGGTTCCGCGGCACTTTAGTCTTTAGAGTGCCGCGGAACACTCGTTGCCGAAAACAATGTAGATGCTTCTACACTTTGAGCTTTTGTTATCAAAGCCAATACGGCAAAAACAACGAGGGTTCCGCGGCACTCTAAAGACTTAAGTCTAAAGGGTGCCGCGGAACCCTCGTTGCCTAAAACAATGTAGATGATTCTACACTTTGAGCTTTTGTTATCAAAGCCAATATGGCAAAAACAACGAGGGTTCCGCGGCACTCTAAAGACCTTAGTCTTTAGAGTGCCGCGGAACCCTCGTTGCCGAAAACAATGTAGATGCTTCTACACTTTGAGCTTTTGTTATCAAAGCCAATATGGCAAAAACAACGAGGGTTCCGCGGCACTTTAGTCTTTAGAGTGCCGCGGAACCCTCGTTGCCAGGAACAATGTAGATGCTTCTACACTTTGAGCTTTTGTTATCAAAGCCAATATGGCAAAAACAACGAGGGTTCCGCGGCACTCAAAAAGACTTTAGTCTTTAGAGTGCCGCGGAACCCTCGTTGCGGAAAACAATGTAGATGCTTCTACACTTCGAGCTTTTGTTATCAAAGCCAATATGGCAAAAACAACGAGGGTTCTGCGTTACTTTAGTCTTTAGAGTGCCGCGGAACCCTCGTTGCCGAAAACAATGTAGATGCTTCTACATTTTGAGCTTTTGTTATCAAAGCCAATATGGCAAAAACAACAAGGGTTCGGCGGCACTCTAAAGACTTTAGTCTTTAGAGTGCCGCGGAACCTCGTTGCCGAAAACAAAGAAATGCTTCTACACTTTGAGCTTTTGTTATCAAAGCCAATACGGCAAAAACAAAGAGGGTTCCGCGGCACTCTAAAGACTTCAGTCTTTAGATTGCCGCGGAACCCTCGTTGCCAAAAACAATGTAGATGCTTCTACACTTTGAGCTTTTGTTATCAAAGCCAATATGGCAAAAACAACGAGGGTTCTGCGGAACTTTAGTCTTTAGAGTGCCGCGGAATACTCGTTGCCTAAAACCATGTAGATGCTTATACACTTTGAGCTTTTATTATCAAAGCCAATATGGCAAAAACAAAGAGGGTTCCGCGGCACTCTAAAGACTTAAGTCTAAAGGGTGCCGCGGAACCCTCGTTGCCGAAAACAATGTAGATGCTTCTACACTTTGAGCTTTTGTTATCAAAGCCAATATGGCAAAAGCAACGAGGGTTCCGCGGCACTTTAGTGTTTAGAGTGCCGCGGAACACTCGTTGCCGAAAACAATGTATATGCTTCTACACTTTGAGCTTTTATTATCACAGCCAATATGGCAAAAACAACGAGGGTTCGGCGGCACTTTTGTCTTTAGAGTGCCGCGGAACCCTCGTTGCCGAAAACAATATAGATGCTTCTACACTTTGAACTTTTGTTATCAAAGCCAATATGGCAAAAACAACGAGGGTTCCGCGGCACTTTAGTCTTAGAGTGCCGCGGAACCCTCGTTGCCGAAAACAATATAGATGCTTCTACACTTTGAGCTTTTATTATCAAAGCCAATATGGCAAAAACAACGAGGGTTCCGCGGCACTCTAAAGACTTTAGTCTTTAGAGTGCCGCGGAACCCTCGTTACGGAAAACAATTTAGATGCTTCTACACTTTGAGCTTTTGTTATCAAAGCCAATATGGCAAAAACAACGAGGGTTCTGCGTTACTTTAGTCTTTAGAGTGCCGCGGAACCCTCGTTGCCGAAAACAATGTAGATGCTTCTACATTTTGAGCTTTTGTTCTCAAAGCCAATATGGCAAAAACAACAAGGGTTCGGCGGCACTCTAAAGACTTTAGTTTAGTTTGTTATCAGAGCCAATATGGCAAAAACATCGAGGGTACTGCGTTACTTTAGTCTTTAGAGTGCCGCGTAACTCTCGTTGCCGAAAACAATGGAGATGCTTCTACACTTTGAGCTTTTGTTATCAAAGCCAATATGGCAAAACAAAGAGGGTTCCCGGCACTTTTGTCTTTAGAGTGCCGCGGAACCCTTGTTGCCGAAAACAATGTTGATGCTTCTATACTTTGAGCTTTTGCTATCAAAGCCAATATGGCAAAAACAACGAGGGTTCCGCGTCACTCTAAAGACTTTAGTCTTTAGAGTGCCGTGGAACTCTCGTTTCCGAAAACAATGGAGATGCTTCTACACTTTGAGCTTTTGTTATCAAAGCCAATATGTCAAAAACAACGAGGGTTCCGCGGCACTTTAGTTTTTAGAGTGCCGCGGAACACTCGTTGCCGAAAACAATGTAGATGCTTCTACACTTTGAGCTTTTGTTATCAAAGCCAATATGGCAAAAACAACGAGGGTTCCGCGGCACTTTAGTCCTTAGAGTGCCGCGGAACACTCGTTGCCGAAAACAATGTAGATGCTTCTACACTTTGAGCTTTTGTTATCAAAGCCAATACGGCAAAAACAACGAGGGTTCCGCGGCACTCTAAAGACTTAAGTCTAAAGGGTGCCGCGGAACCCTCGTTGCCGAAAACAATGTAGATGCTTCTACACTTTGAGCTTTTGTTATCAAAGCCAATATGGCAAAAACAACGAGGGTTCCGCGGCACTCTAAAGACTTTAGTCTTTAGAGTGCCGCGGAACCTCGTTGCCGAAAACAATGTAGATGCTTCTACACTTTGAGCTTTTGTTATCAAAGCCAATATGGCAAAAACAACGAGGGTTCCGCGGCACTTTAGTCTTTAGAGAGCCGCGGAACCCTCGTTGCCACGAACAATGTAGATGCTTCTACACTGTGAGCTTTTGTTATCAAATCCCATATGGCAAAAACAACGAGAGTTCCGCGGCACTCAAAAAGACTTTAGTCTTTAGAGTGCCGCGGAACCCTCGTTGCGGAAAACAATGTAGATGCTTCTACACTGTGAGCTTTTGTTATCAAAGCCAATATGGCAAAAACAACGAGGGTTCTGCGTTACTTTAGTCTTTAGAGTGCCGCGGAACCCTCGTTGCCGAAAACAATGTAGATGCTTCTATATTTTGAGCTTTTGTTATCAAAGCCAATATGGCAAAAACAACAAGGGTTCGGCGGCACTCTAAAGACTTTAGTCTTTAGAGTGCCGCGGAACCTCGTTGCCGAAAACAAAGAAATGCTTCTACACTTTGAGCTTTTGTTATCAAAGCCAATACGGCAAAAACAAAGAGGGTTCCGCGGCACTCTAAAGACTTCAGTGTTTAGCTTGCCCCGGAACCCACGTTGCTAAAAACAATGTAGATGCTTCTACACTATGAGCTTATGTGATCAAAGCCAATATGGCAAAAACAACGAGGGTTCTGCGGAACTTTAGTCTTTAGAGTGCCGCGGAATACTCGTTGCCTAAAACCATGTAGATGCTTATACACTTTGAGCTTTTGTTATCAAAGCCAATATGGCAAAAACAACGAGGGTTCCGCCGCACTCTAAAGACTTAAGTCTAAAGGGTGCCGCGGAACCCTCGTTGCCGAAAACAATGTAGATGCTTCTACACTTTGAGCTTTTGTTATCAAAGCCAATATGGCAAAAACAACGCGGGTTCTGCGTTACTTTAGTCTTTACAGTGCCGCGGAGCCCTCGTTGCCGAAAACAATGTAGATGCTTCTACACTTTGATCTTTTGTTATCAAAGCCAATATGACAAAAACAACAAGGGTTCGGCGGCACTCTAAAGACTTTAGTCTTTAGAGTCCCGCGGAACTCTCGTTGACGAAAACAATGGAGATGCTTCTACACTTTGAGCTTTTGGTATAAAAGCCAATATGGGAAAAACAACGAGGGTTCCGCTGCACTTTAGTCTTTAGAGTGCCGCGGAACCCTCGGTGCCGAAAACCATGTAGATGCTTCTACACTTTCAGCTTTTGTTATCAAAGCCAATAAGGCAAAAACAACGAACGTTCCGTGGCACACTAAAAACTTTAGTGTTTAGAGTGCCGCGGAACCCTTGTTGCCGAGAACAATGTAGATGCTTCTACACCTTGAGTTTTTGTTATCAAAGCCAATATGGCAAAAGCAACGAGGGTTCCGCGGCACTTTAGTGTTTAGAGTGCCGCGGAACACTCGTTGCCGAAAACAATGTAGATGCTTCTACACTTTGAGCTTTTATTATCACAGCCAATATGGCAAAAACAACGCGGGTTCGGCGGCACTTTTGTCTTTAGAGTGCCGCGGAACCCTCGTTGCCGAAAACAATATAGATGCTTCTACACTTTGAACTTTTGTTATCAAAGCCAATATGGCAAAAACAACGAGGGTTCCGCGGCACTTTAGTCTTAGAGTGCCGCGGAACCCTCGTTGCCGAAAACAATGTAGATGCTTCTACACTTTGAGCTTTTATTATCAAAGCCAATATGGCAAAAACAACGAGGGTTCCGCGGCACTCTAAAGACTTTAGTCTTTAGAGTGCCGCGGAACCCTCGTTACGGAAAACAATTTAGATGCTTCTACACTTTGAGCTTTTGTTATCAAAGCCAATATGGCAAAAACAACGAGGGTTCTGCGTTACTTTAGTCTTTAGAGTGCCGCGGAACCCTCGTTGCCGAAAACAATGTAGATGCTTCTACATTTTGAGCTTTTGTTCTCAAAGCCAATATGGCAAAAACAACAAGGGTTCGGCGGCACTCTAAAGACTTTAGTTTAGTTTGTTATCAGAGCCAATATGGCAAAAACATCGAGGGTACTGCGTTACTTTAGTCTTTAGAGTGCCGCGTAACTCTCGTTGCCGAAAACAATGGAGATGCTTCTACACTTTGAGCTTTTGTTATCAAAGCCAATATGGCAAAACAAAGAGGGTTCCCCGGCACTTTTGTCTTTAGAGTGCCGCGGAACCCTTGTTGCCGAAAACAATGTTGATGCTTCTATACTTTGAGCTTTTGCTATCAAAGCCAATATGGCAAAAACAACGAGGGTTCCGCGTCACTCTAAAGACTTTAGTCTTTAGAGTGCCGTGGAACTCTCGTTTCCGAAAACAATGGAGATGCTTCTACACTTTGAGCTTTTGTTATCAAAGCCAATATGTCAAAAACAACGAGGGTTCCGCGGCACTTTAGTTTTTAGAGTGCCGCGGAACACTCGTTGCCGAAAACAATGTAGATGCTTCTACACTTTGAGCTTTTGTTATCAAAGCCAATATGGCAAAAACAACGAGGGTTCCGCGGCACTTTAGTCTTTAGAGTGCCGCGGAACCCTCGTTGCCCGGAACAATGTAGATGCTTCTACACTGTGAGCTTTTGTTATCAAAGCCAATATGGCAAAAACAACGAGGGTTCCGCGGCACTCAAAAAGACTTTAGTCTTTAGAGTGCCGCGGAACCCTCGTTGCGGAAAACAATGTAGATGCTTCTACACTTCGAGCTTTTGTTATCAAAGCCAATATGGCAAAAACAACGAGGGTTCTGCGTTACTTTAGTCTTTAGAGTGCCGCGGAACCCTCGTTGCCGAAAACAATGTAGATGCTTCTACATTTTGAGCTTTTGTTATCAAAGCCAATATGGCAAAAACAACAAGGGTTCGGCGGCACTCTAAAGACTTTAGTCTTTAGAGTGCCGCGGAACCCACGTTGCCGAAAACAAAGAAGTAGCTTCTACACTTTGAGCTTTTATTATGCAAGCCAATACGGCAAAAACAAAGAGGGTTCCGCGGCACTCTAACGACTTCAGTCTTTAGATTGCCGCGGAACCCTCGTTGCTAAAAACAATGTAGATGCTTCTACACTTTGAGCTTTTGTTATCAAAGCCAATATGGCAAAAACAACGAGGGTTCTGCGGAACTTTAGTCTTTAGAGTGCCGCGGAATACTCGTTGCCTAAAACCATGTAGATGCTTCTACACTTTGAGCTTTTGTTATCAAAGCCAATATGGCAAAAACAACGAGGGTTCCGCCGCACTCTAAAGACTTAAGTCTAAAGGGTGCCGCGGAACCCTCGTTGCCGAAAACAATTTAGATGCTTCTACACTTTGAGCTTTTGTTATCAAAGCCAATATTGCAAAAACAACGCGGGTTCTGCGTTACTTTAGTCTTTACAGTGCCGCGGAGCCCTCGTTGCCGAAAACAATGTAGATGCTTCTACACTTTGATCTTTTGTTATCAAAGCCAATATGACAAAAACAACAAGGGTTCGGCGGCACTCTAAAGACTTTAGTCTTTAGAGTCCCGCGGAACTCTCGTTGACGAAAACAATGGAGATGCTTCTACACTTTGAGCTTTTGGTATAAAAGCCAATATGGCAAAAACAACGAGGGTTCCGCTGCACTTTAGTCTTTAGAGTGCTGCGGAACCCGCGTTGCCGAAAACCATGTAGATGCTTCTACACTTTCAGCTTTTGTTATCAAAGCCAATAAGGCAAAAACAACGAACGTTCCGTGGCACTCTAAAGACTTTAGTCTTTAGAGTGCCGCGGAACCCTTGTTGCCGAGAACAATGTAGATGCTTCTACACCTTGAGTTTTTGTTATCAAAGCCAAGATGGCAAAAACAACGAGGGTTCTGCGGCACTTTAGTCTTTAGAGTGCCGCGGAACCCTCGTTGCCGAAAACAATGTAGATGCTTCTACATTTTGAGCTTTTGTTATCAAAGCCAATATGGCAAAAACAAAGAGGGTTCGGCGGCACTTTTGTCTTTAGAGTGCCGCGGAACCCTCGTTGCCGAAAGCAATGTAGATGCTTCTACACTTTGAGCTTTTATTATAAAAGCCAATATGGCAAAAACAACGAGGGTTCCGTGGCACTCTAAAGACTTTAGTCTATAGAGTGCCGCGGAACCCTCGTTGACGAAAACAATGTAGATGCTTCTACACTTTCAGCTTTTGTTATCAAAGCCAATATGGCAAAAACAACGAGGGTTCCGCGGCACTTTAGTCTTTATAGTGCCGCGGAACACTCGTTGCCAAAAACAATGTAAATGCTTCTACACTTTGAGCTTTTGTTATCAAAGCCAATATGGCAAAAACAACAAGGGTTCGGCGGCACTCTAAAGACTTTAGTCTTTAGAGTGCCGCGGAACTCTCGTTGCCGAAAACAATGGAGATGCTTCTACACTTTGAGCTTTTGTTATCAAAGCCAATATGGCAAAAACAAAGAGGGTTCGGCGGCACTTTTGTCTTTAGAGTGCCGCGGAACCCTCGTTGCCGAAAACAATGTAGATGCTTCTACATTTTGAGCTTTTGTTATCAAAGCCAATATGGCAAAAACAACAAGGGTTCGGCGGCACTCTAAAGACTTTAGTTTAGTTTGTTATCAAAGCCAATATGTCAAAAACAACGAGGGTTCCGCGGCACTTTAGTTTTTAGAGTGCCGCGGAACACTCGTTGCCGAAAACAATGTAGATGCTTCTACACTTTGAGCTTTTGTTATCAAAGCCAATATGGCAAAAACAACGAGGGTTCCGCGGCACTTTAGTCCTTAGAGTGCCGCGGAACACTCGTTGCCGAAAACAATGTAGATGCTTCTACACTTTGAGCTTTTGTTATCAAAGCCAATACGGCAAAAACAACGAGGGTTCCGCGGCACTCTAACGACTTAAGTCTAAAGGGTGCCGCGGAACCCTCGTTGCCGAAAACAATGTAGATGCTTCTACACTTTGAGCTTTTGTTATCAAAGCCAATATGGCAAAAACAACGAGGGTTCCGCGGCACTCTAAAGACTTTAGTCTTTAGAGTGCCGCGGAACCCTCGTTGCCGAAAACAATGTAGATGCTTCTACACTTTGAGCTTTTGTTATCAAAGCCAATATGGCAAAAACAACGAGGGTTCCGCGGCACTTTAGTCTTTAGAGTGCCGCGGAACCCTCGTTGCCAGGAACAATGTAGATGCTTCTACACTGTGAGCTTTTGTTATCAAAGCCAATATGGCAAAAACAACGAGGGTTCCGCGGCACTCAAAAAGACTTTAGTCTTTAGAGTGCCGCGGAACCCCTCGTTGCCAAAACAATGTAGATGCTTCTACACTTCGAGCTTTTGTTATCAAAGCCAATATGGCAAAAACAACGAGGGTTCTGCGTTACTTTAGTCTTTAGAGTGCCGCGGAACCCTCGTTGCCGAAAACAATGTAGATGCTTCTACATTTTGAGCTTTTGTTATCAAAGCCAATATGGCAAAAACAACAAGGGTTCGGCGGCACTCTAAAGACTTCAGTCTTTAGATTGCCGCGGAACCGTCGTTGCTAAAAACAATGTAGATGCTTCTACACTTTGAGCTTTTGTTATCAAAGCCAATATGGCAAAAACAACGAGGGTTCTGCGGAACTTTAGTCTTTAGAGTGCCGCGGAATACTCGTTGCCTAAAACCATGTAGATGCTTCTACACTTTGAGCTTTTGTTATCAAAGCCAATATGGCAAAAACAACGAGGGTTCCGCCGCACTCTAAAGACTTAAGTCTAAAGGGTGCCGCGGAACCCTCGTTGCCGAAAACAATGTAGATGCTTCTACACTTTGAGCTTTTGTTATCAAAGCCAATATGGCAAAAACAACACGGGTTCTGCGTTACTTTAGTCTTTACAGTGCCGCGGAGCCCTCGTTGCCGAAAACAATGTAGATGCTTCTACACTTTGATCTTTTGTTATCAAAGCCAATATGACAAAAACAACAAGGGTTCGGCGGCACTCTAAAGACTTTAGTCTTTAGAGTCCCGCGGAACTCTCGTTGACGAAAACAATGGAGATGCTTCTACACTTTGAGCTTTTGGTATAAAAGCCAATATGGGAAAAACAACGAGGGTTCCGCTGCACTTTAGTCTTTAGAGTGCCGCGGAACCCTCGTTGCCGAAAACCATGTAGATGCTTCTACACTTTCAGCTTTTGTTATCAAAGCCAATAAGGCAAAAACAACGAACGTTCCGTGGCCCTCAAAAGACTTTAGTGTTTATAGTGCCGCGGAAACCCAGTTGCCGAGAACAAAGTAAATGCTTCGACACCATGAGTTTTTGTTATCAAAGCCAATATGGCAAAAACAACGAGGGTTCTGCGGCACTTTAGTCTTTAGAGTGCCGCGGAACCCTCGTTGCCGAAAACAATGTAGATGCTTCTACATTTTGAGCTTTTGTTATCAAAGCCAATATGGCAAAAACAACAAGAGGTACCGCGGCACTCTAAAGACTTTAGTCTTTAGAGTGCCGCGGAACCCTCGTTTCCGAAAACAATGTAGATGCTTCTACACTTTGAGCTTTTTTTATCAAAGCCAATTGGCAAAAACCCTCGTGGGGTCGGCGGCACTTTAGTCTTTAGCGGGCCGCGGAACCCTCGTTGCCGAAAGCAATGTAGATGCTTCTACACTTTGAGCTTTTATTATAAAAGCCAATATGGCAAAAACAACGAGGGTTCCGTGGCACTCTAAAGACTTTAGTCTATAGAGTGCCGCGGAACCCTCGTTGACGAAAACAATGTAGATGCTTCTACACTTTCAGCTTTTGTTATCAAAGCCAATATGGCAAAAACAACGAGGGTTCCGCGGCACTTTAGTCTTTATAGTGCCGCGGAACACTCGTTGCCAAAAACAATGTAAATGCTTCTACACTTTGAGCTTTTGTTATCAAAGCCAATATGGCAAAAACAACAAGGGTTCGGCGGCACTCTAAAGACTTTAGTCTTTAGAGTGCCGCGGAACTCTCGTTGCCGAAAACAATGGAGATGCTTCTACACTTTGAGCTTTTGTTATCAAAGCCAATATGGCAAAAACAAAGAGGGTTCGGCGGCACTTTTGTCTTTAGAGTGCCGCGGAACCCTCGTTGCCGAAAACAATGTAGATGCTTCTACATTTTGAGCTTTTGTTATCAAAGCCAATATGGCAAAAACAACAAGGGTTCGGCGGCACTCTAAAGACTTTAGTTTAGTTTGTTATCAAAGCCAATATGGCAAAAACAACGAGGGTTCTGCGTTACTTTAGTCTTTAGAGTGCCGCGGAACCCTCGTTGCCGAAAACAATGTACATGCTTCTACATTTTGAGCTTTTGTTATCAAAGCCAATATGGCAAAAACAACAAGGGTTCGGCGGCACTCTAAAGTCTTTAGTCTTTAGAGTGCCGCGGAACCCTCGTTGCCGAAAACAATGTAGATGCTTCTACACTTTGAGCTTTTGTTATCAAAGCCAATATGGCAAAAACAAAGAGGGTTCGGCGGCACTTTTGTCTTTAGAGTGCCGCGGAACCCTCGTTGCCGAAAACAATGTAGATGCTTCTACACTTTGATCTTTTGTTATCAAAGCCAATATGGCAAAAACAACGAGGGTTCTGCGTTACTTTAGTCTTTAGAGTGCCGCGGAACCCTCGATGCGGAAAACAATGTAGATGCTTCTACATTTTGAGCTTTTGTTATCAAAGCCAATATGGCAAAAACAACAAGGGTTCGGCGGCACTCTAAAGACTTTAGTCTTTAGAGTGCCGCGGAACTCTCGTTGCCGAAAACAAGGGAGATGCTTCTACACTTTGAGCTTTTGTTATCAAAGCCAATATGGCAAAAACAACGAGGGTTCGGCGGCACTCTAAAGACTTTAGTTTAGTTTGTTATCAAAGCCAATATGGGAAAAACAACGAGGGGTCTGCGTTACTTTAGTCTTCAGAGTGCCGCGGAACCCTCGTTGCCGAAAACAATGTAGATGCTTCTACATTTTGAGCTTTTGTTATCAAAGCCAATATGGCAAAAACAAAGAGGGTTCGGCGGCACTTTTGTCTTTAGAGTGCCGCGGAACCTTCGTTGCCGAAAACAATGTAGATGCTTCTACACTTTGAGCTTTTGTTATCAAAGCCAATATGGAAAAAACAACGAGGGTTCTGTGGCACTCTAAAGACTTTAGCCTTTAGAGTGCCGTGGAACCCTCGTTGCCGAAAACAATGTAGATGCTTCTACACTTTGAGCTTTAGTTATCAAAGCCAATATGGCAAAAACAACGAGGGTTCTGCGGCACTTTAGTCTTTAGAGTGCCGCGGAACCCTCGTTGCCGAAAACAATGGAGATGCTTCTACACTTTGAGCTTTTGTTATCAAAGCCAATATGGCAAAAACAACGAGGGTTCCGCGTCACTCTAAATTCTTTAGTCTTTAGAGTGCCACGGAACCCTCGTTGCCGAGAACAATGTAGATGCTTCTACACCTTGAGCTTTTGTTATCAAAGCCAATATGACAAAAACAACGAGGGTTCCGCCGCAATTTAGTCTTTAGAGTGCCGCGGAACCCTCGTTGCCGAAAACAATGTAGATGCTTCTACACTTTGAGCTTTTGTTATCAAAGCCAATATGACAAAAACAACGAGGGTTCCGCCGCAATTTAGTCTTTAGAGTGCCGCGGAACCCTCGTTGCCGAGAACAATTTAGATGCTTCTACACTTTGAGCTTTTGTTATCAAAGCCAATTGGCAAAAACAACAGGGTTCGGCAGCACTCTAAAGACTTTAGTCTTTAGAGTGCCGCGGAACTCTCGTTGCCGAAAACAATGGAAATGCTTCTACACTTTGAGCTTTTGTTATCAAAGCCAATATGGCAAAAACAACGAGGGTTCCGCGGCACTTTAGTCTTTATAGTGCCGCGGAACACTCATTGCCCAAAACAATGTAGATGCTTCTACACTTTGAGCTTTTGTTATCAAAGCCAATATGGCAAAAACAACAAGGGTTCGGCGGCCCTCTAAATTCTTTAGTCTTTAGAGTGCCACGGAACCCTCGTTTCCGAGAACAATGTAGATGCTTCTACACCTTGAGCTTTTGTTATCAAAGCCAATATGGCAAAAACAAGGAGGGTTCGGCGGCACTTTTGTCTTTAGAGTGCCGCGGAACCATCGTTGCCGAAAACAATGTAGATGCTTCTACACTTTGAGCTTTTGCTATCAAAACCAATATGGCAAAAACAACGAGGGATCCGCGTCACTCTAAAGACTTTAGTCTTTAGAGTGCCGCGGAACTCTCGTTGCCGAAATCAATGGAGATGCTTCTACACTTTGAGCTTTTGTTATCAAAGCCAATATGGCAAAAACAACGAGGGTTCTGCGTTACTTTAGTCATTAGAGTTCCGCGGAACCCTCGTTGCCGAAAACAATGTAGATGCTTCTACATTTTGAGCTTTTGTTATCAAAGCCAATATGGCAAAAACAACAAGGGTTCGGCACTCTAAAGACTTTAGTCTTTAGAGTGCCGCGGAACCCTCGTTTCCGAAAACAATGTAGATGCTTCTACACTTTGAGCTTTTGTTATCAAAGCCAATATGGCAAAAACAACGAGGGTTCGGCGGCACTTTTGTCTTTAGAGTGCCGCGGAACCCTCGTTGCCGAAAACAATGTAGATGCTTCTACACTTTGAGCTTTTATTATAAAAGCCAATATGGCAAAAACAACGAGGGTTCCGTGGCACTCTAAAGACTTTAGTCTATAGAGTGCCGCGGAACCCTCGTTGACGAAAACAATGTAGATGCTTCTACACTTTCAGCTTTTGTTATCAAAGCCAATATGGCAAAAACAACGAGGGTTCCGCGGCACTTTAGTCTTTATAGTGCCGCGGAACACTCGTTGCCAAAAACAATGTAGATGCTTCTACATTTTGAGCTTTTGTTATCAAAGCCAATATGGCAAAAACAACAAGGGTTCGGCGGCACTCTAAAGACTTTAGTTTAGTTTGTTATCAAAGCCAATATGGCAAAAACAACGAGGGTTCTGCGTTACTTTAGTCTTTAGAGTGCCGCGGAACCCTCGTTGCCGAAAACAATGTACATGCTTCTACATTTTGAGCTTTTGTTATCAAAGCCAATATGGCAAAAACAACAAGGGTTCGGCGGCACTCTAAAGTCTTTAGTCTTTAGAGTGCCGCGGAACCCTCGTTGCCGAAAACAATGTAGATGCTTCTACACTTTGAGCTTTTGTTATCAAAGCCAATATGGCAAAAACAAAGAGGGTTCGGCGGCACTTTTGTCTTTAGAGTGCCGCGGAACCCTCGTTGCCGAAAACAATGTAGATGCTTCTACTCTTTGATCTTTTGTTATCAAAGCCAATATGGCAAAAACAACGAGGGTTCTGCGTTACTTTAGTCTTTAGAGTGCCGCGGAACCCTCGATGCGGAAAACAATGTAGATGCTTCTACATTTTGAGCTTTTGTTATCAAAGCCAATATGGCAAAAACAACAAGGGTTCGGCGGCACTCTAAAGACTTTAGTCTTTAGAGTGCCGCGGAACTCTCGTTGCCGAAAACAAGGGAGATGCTTCTACACTTTGAGCTTTTGTTATCAAAGCCAATATGGCAAAAACAACGAGGGTTCGGCGGCACTCTAAAGACTTTAGTTTAGTTTGTTATCAAAGCCAATATGGGAAAAACAACGAGGGGTCTGCGTTACTTTAGTCTTCAGAGTGCCGCGGAACCCTCGTTGCCGAAAACAATGTAGATGCTTCTACATTTTGAGCTTTTGTTATCAAAGCCAATATGGCAAAAACAAAGAGGGTTCGGCGGCACTTTTGTCTTTAGAGTGCCGCGGAACCTTCGTTGCCGAAAACAATGTAGATGCTTCTACACTTTGAGCTTTTGTTATCAAAGCCAATATGGAAAAAACAACGAGGGTTCCGTGGCACTCTAAAGACTTTAGCCTTTAGAGTGCCGTGGAACCCTCGTTGCCGAAAACAATGTAGATGCTTCTACACTTTGAGCTTTAGTTATCAAAGCCAATATGGCAAAAACAACGAGGGTTCTGCGGCACTTTAGTCTTTAGAGTGCCGCGGAACCCTCGTTGCCGAAAACAATGGAGATGCTTCTACACTTTGAGCTTTTGTTATCAAAGCCAATATGGCAAAAACAACGAGGGTTCCGCGTCACTCTAAATTCTTTAGTCTTTAGAGTGCCACGGAACCCTCGTTGCCGAGAACAATGTAGATGCTTCTACACCTTGAGCTTTTGTTATCAAAGCCAATATGACAAAAACAACGAGGGTTCCGCCGCAATTTAGTCTTTAGAGTGCCGCGGAACCCTCGTTGCCGAAAACAATGTAGATGCTTCTACACTTTGAGCTTTTGTTATCAAAGCCAATATGACAAAAACAACGAGGGTTCCGGCACTCTAATTTAGTCTTTAGAGTGCCGCGGAACCCTCGTTGCCGAGAACAATTTAGATGCTTCTACACTTTGAGCTTTTGTTATCAAAGCCAATTGGCAAAAACAACAAGGGTTCGGCAGCACTCTAAAGACTTTAGTCTTTAGAGTGCCGCGGAACTCTCGTTGCCGAAAACAATGGAAATGCTTCTACACTTTGAGCTTTTGTTATCAAAGCCAATATGGCAAAAACAACGAGGGTTCCGCGGTACTCTAAAGACTTTAGTCTTTAGAGTGCCGCGGAACCCTCGTTGCCGAAAACAATATAGATGCTGCTACACTTTGAGCTTTTGTTATCAAAGCCAATATTGCAAAAACAACGAGGGTTCGGCGGCACTTTAGTCTATAGAGTGCCGTGGAACCCTCGTTGCCGAAAACAATGTAGATGCTTCTACACTTTGAGCTTTTGTTATCAAAGCCAATATGGCAAACACAACAAGGGTTCCGCGTTACTTTAGTCTTTAGAGTGCCGCGGAACCCTCGTTGCCGAGAACAATGTAGATGCTTCTACACTTTGAGCTTTTTTTATCAAAGCCAATATGGCAAAAACAACATGGGTTCTGCGGCACTCTAAAGACTTTAGTTTAGTTTGTTATCAGAGCCAATATGGCAAAAACAACGAGGGTTCTGCGTTACTTTAGTCTTTAGAGTGCCGCGGAACCCTCGTTACCGAAAACAATGTAGATGCTTCTACATTTTGAGCTTTTGTTAACAAAGCCAATATGGCAAAAACAACAAGGGTTCGGCGGGACTCTAAAGACTTTAGTCTTTAGAGTGCCGCGGAACCCTCGTTTCCGAAAACAATGTAGATGCTTCTACACTTTGAGCTTCTGTTATCAAAGCCAATATGGCAAAAACAACGAGGGTTCGGCGGCACTTTTGTCTTTAGAGTGCCGCGGAACCCTCGTTGCCGAAAACAATGTAGATGCTTCTACACTTTGAGCTTTTGTTATCAAAGCCAATATGGCAAAAACAACGAGGGTTCCGCTGCACTTTAGTCTTTAGAGTGCCGCGGAACCCTCGTTGCCGAAAACAATGTAGATGCTTCTACACTTTGAGCTTTTATTATAAAAGCCAATATGGCAAAAACAACGTGGGTTCGGTGGAAATCTAAAGACTTTTGCTTTTTGTGTGCCGCGGAACCCTCGTTGCCAAAACAATGTAGATGCTTCTACACTTTGAGCTTTTGTTATCAAAGCCAATATGGCAAAAACAACGAGGGTTCCGCGGCACTTTAGTCTTTATAGTGCCGCGGAACACTCATTGCCAAAAACAATGTAGATGCTTCTACACTTTGAGCTTTTGTTATCAAAGCCAATATGGCAAAAACAACAAGGGTTCTGCGGCACTCTAAAGACTTTAGTCTATAGAGTGCCGTGGAACCCTCGTTGCCGAGAACAATGTAGAAGCTTCTTCACTTTGAGCTTTTTTTATCAAAGCCAATATGGCAAAAACAACGAGTGTTCCGCGGCACTTTAGTCTTTAGAGTGCCGCGGAACCCTCGTTGCCGAAAACAATGTAGATGCTTCTACACTTTGAGCTTTTGCTATCAAAACCAATATGGCAAAAACAACGAGGGATCCGCGTCACTCTAAAGACTTTAGTCTTTAGAGTGCCGCGGAACCTCGTTGCCGAAATCAATGGAGATGCTTCTACACTTTGAGCTTTTGTTATCAAAGCCAATATGGCAAAAACAACGAGGGTTCTGCGTTACTTTAGTCATTAGAGTTCCGCGGAACCCTCGTTGCCGAAAACAATGTAGATGCTTCTACATTTTGAGCTTTTGTTATCAAAGCCAATATGGCAAAAACAACAAGGGTTCGGCGGCACTCTAAAGACTTTAGTTTAGTTTGTTATCAAAGCCAATATGGCAAAAACAACGAGGGTTCTGCGTTACTTTAGTCTTTAGAGTGCCGCGGAACCCTCGTTACCGAAAACAATGTAGATGCTTCTACATTTTGAGCTTTTGTTATCAAAGCCAATATGGCAAAAACAACAAGGGTTCGGCGGCACTCTAAAGACTTTAGTCTTTAGAGTGCCGCAGGAACCCTCGTTTCCGAAAACAATGTAGATGCTTCTACACTTTGAGCTTTTGTTATCAAAGCCAATATGGCAAAAACAAAGAGGGTTCGGCGGCACTTTTGTCTTTAGAGTGCCGCGGAACCCTCGTTGCCGAAAGCAATGTAGATGCTTCTACACTTTGAGCTTTTGTTATCAAAGCCAATATGGCAAAAACAACGAGGGTTCCGCTGCACTTTAGTCTTTAGAGTGCCGCGGAACCCTCGTTGCCGAAAACAATGTAGATGCTTCTACACTTTGAGCTTTTATTAGAAAAGCCAATATGGCAAAAACAACGAGGGTTCCGTGGCACTCTAAAGACTTTAGTCTTTAGAGTGCCGCGGAACCCTCGTTGACGAAAACAATGTAGATGCTTCTACACTTTCAGCTTTTGTTATCAAAGCCAATATGGCAAAAACAACGAGGGTTCCGCGGCACTTTAGTCTTTATAGTGCCGCGGAACACTCGTTGCCAAAAACAATGTAAATGCTTCTACACTTTGAGCTTTTGTTATCAAAGCCAATATGGCAAAAACAACAAGGGTTCGGCGGCACTCTAAAGACTTTAGTCTTTAGAGTGCCGCGGAACTCTCGTTGCCGAAAACAATGGAGATGCTTCTACACTTTGAGCTTTTGTTATCAAAGCCAATATGGCAAAAACAACGAGGGTTCTGCGTTACTTTAGTCTTTAGAGTGCCGCGGAACCCTCGTTGCCGAAAACAATGTAGATGCTTCTACATTTTGAGCTTTTGTTATCAAAGCCAATATGGCAAAAACAACAAGGGTTCGGCGGCACTCTAAAGACTTTAGTTTAGTTTGTTATCAAAGCCAATATGGCAAAAACAACGAGGGTTCTGCGTTACTTTAGTCTTTAGAGTGCCGCGGAACCCTCGTTGCCGAAAACAATGTACATGCTTCTACATTTTGAGCTTTTGTTATCAAAGCCAATATGGCAAAAACAACAAGGGTTCGGCGGCACTCTAAAGTCTTTAGTCTTTAGAGTGCCGCGGAACCCTCGTTGCCGAAAACAATGTAGATGCTTCTACACTTTGAGCTTTTGTTATCAAAGCCAATATGGCAAAAACAAAGAGGGTTCGGCGGCACTTTTGTCTTTAGAGTGCCGCGGAACCCTCGTTGCCGAAAACAATGTAGATGCTTCTACTCTTTGATCTTTTGTTATCAAAGCCAATATGGCAAAAACAACGAGGGTTCTGCGTTACTTTAGTCTTTAGAGTGCCGCGGAACCCTCGATGCGGAAAACAATGTAGATGCTTCTACATTTTGAGCTTTTGTTATCAAAGCCAATATGGCAAAAACAACAAAGGTTCGGCGGCACTCTAAAGACTTTAGTCTTTAGAGGGCCGCGGAACTCTCGTTGCCGAAAACAAGGGAGATGCTTCTACACTTTGAGCTTTTGTTATCAAAGCCAATATGGCAAAAACAACGAGGGTTCGGCGGCACTCTAAAGACTTTAGTTTAGTTTGTTATCAAAGCCAATATGGGAAAAACAACGAGGGTTCTGCGTTACTTTAGTCTTCAGAGTGCCGCGGAACCCTCGTTGCCGAAAACAATGTAGATGCTTCTACATTTTGAGCTTTTGTTATCAAAGCCAATATGGCAAAAACAAAGAGGGTTCGGCGGCACTTTTGTCTTTAGAGTGCCGCGGAACCTTCGTTGCCGAAAACAATGTAGATGCTTCTACACTTTGAGCTTTTGTTATCAAAGCCAATATGGAAAAAACAACGAGGGTTCCGTGGCACTCTAAAGACTTTAGCCTTTAGAGTGCCGTGGAACCCTCGTTGCCGAAAACAATGTAGATGCTTCTACACTTTGAGCTTTAGTTATCAAAGCCAATATGGCAAAAACAACGAGGGTTCTGCGGCACTTTAGTCTTTAGAGTGCCGCGGAACCCTCGTTGCCGAAAACAATGGAGATGCTTCTACACTTTGAGCTTTTGTTATCAAAGCCAATATGGCAAAAACAACGAGGGTTCCGCGTCACTCTAAATTCTTTAGTCTTTAGAGTGCCACGGAACCCTCGTTGCCGAAAACAATGTAGATGCTTCTACACCTTGAGCTTTTGTTATCAAAGCCAATATGACAAAAACAACGAGGGTTCCGCCGCAATTTAGTCTTTATAGTGCCGCGGAACCCTCGTTGCCGAAAACAATGTAGATGCTTCTACACTTTGAGCTTTTGTTATCAAAGCCAATATGGCAATAACAACGAGGGTTCCGCGTCACTCTAAATTCTTTAGTCTTTAGAGTGCCACGGAACCCTCGTTTCCGAGAACAATGTAGATGCTTCTACACCTTGAGCTTTTGTTATCAAAGCCAATATGGCAATTACAACGAGGGTTCCGCGACACTCTAAAGATTCTAGTCTTTAGAGTGCCGCGGAACCTCGTTGCCGAAAACAATGTAGATGCTTCTACACTTTGAGCTTTTGTTATCAAAGCCAATATGGCAAAAACAACAAGGGTTCGGCGGCACTCTAAAGACTTTAGTTTAGTTTGTTATCAGAGCCAATATGGAAAAAACAACGAGGGTTCTGCGTTACTTTAGTCTTTAGAGTGCCGCGGAACCCTCGTTGCCGAAAACAATGTAGATGCTTCTACATTTTGAGATTTTGTTATCAAAGCCAATATGGCAAAAACAACAAGGGTTCGGAGGCACTCTAAAGACTTTAGTCTTTAGAGTGCCGCGGAACCCTCGTTGCCGAAAACAATGTAGATGCTTCTACACTTTGAGCTTTTGTTATCAAAGCCAATATGGCCCACACAACGAGGGTTCCGCGGCACTTTAGTCTTTATAGAGCCGCGGAAACCTCGTTGCCGAAAACAATGTAGATGCTTCTACACTTTGAACTTTTGTTATCAAAGCCAATATGGCAAAAACAACTTGGGTTGCGCGGCACTCTAAACACTTTAGTCTTTAGAGAGCCGCGGAACCCTCGTTACGGAAAACAATGTAGATGCTTCTACACTTTGAGCTTTTGTTATCAAAGCCAATAAGGCAAAAACAACAAGGGTTCGGCGGCACTCTAAAGACTTTAGTTTAGTTTGTTATCAGAGCCAATATGGCAAAAACAACGAGGGTTCTGCGTTACTTTAGTCTTTAGAATGCCGCGGAACCCTCGTTGCCGAGAACAATGTAGATGCTTCTACACCTTGAGCTTTTGTTATCAAAGCCAATATGGCAAAAACAACGAGGGTTCTGCGGCACTTTAGTCTTTACAGTGCCGCGGAACCCTAGTTACAGAAAACAATGTAGATGCTTCTACACTTTGATCTTTTGTTATCAAAGCCAATTTGGCAAAAACAACAAGGGTTCGGCAGCACTCTAAAGACTTTATTCTTTAGAGTGCCGCGGAACTCTCGTTGCCGAAAACAATGGAAATGCTTCTACACTTTGAGCTTTTGTTATCAAAGCCAATATGGCAAAAACAACGAGGGTTCCGCGGTACTCTAAAGACTTTAGTCTTTAGAGTGCCGCGGAACCCTCGTTGCCGAAAACAATATAGATGCTGCTACACTTTGAGCTTTTGTTATCAAAGCCAATATGGCAAAAACAACGAGGGTTCCGCGGCACTTTAGTCTTTAGAGTGCCGCGGAACCCTCGTTGCCGAAAACAATGTAGATGCTTCTACACTTTCAGCTTTTATTATCAAATCCAATATGGCAAAAACAACGAGGGTTCCGCGGCACTCTAAAGACTTTAGTCTTTAGAGTGCCGCGGAACCCTCGTTACGAAAACAATGTAGATGCTTCTACACTTTGAGCTTTTGTTATCAAAGCCAATATGGCAAAAACAACGAGGGTTCTGCGTTACTTTAGTCTTTAGAGTGCCGCGGAACCCTCGTTGCCGAAAACAATGTAGATGCTTCTACATTTTGAGCTTTTGTTATCAAAGCCAATATGACAAAAACAACAAGGGTTCGGCGGCACTCTAAAGACTTTAGTTTAGTTTGTTATCAGAGCCAATATGGCAAAAACAATGAGGGTTCTGCGTTACTTTAGTCTTTAGAGTGCCGCGGAACCCTCGTTGCCGAAAACAATGTAGATGCTTCTACATTTTGAGCTTTTGTTATCAAAGCCAATATGGCAAAAACAACAAGGGTTCGGCGGCACTCTAAAGACTTTAGTTTAGTTTGTTATCAGAGCCAATATGGCAAAAACAACGAGGGTTCTGCGTTACTTTAGTCTTTAGAGTGCCGCGGAACCCTCGTTGCCGAAAACAATGTAGATGCTTCTACACTTTGAGCTTTTGTTATCAAAGCCAATATGGCAAAAACAACGAGGGTTCCGCTGCACTTTAGTCTTTAGAGTGCCGCGGAACCCTCGTTGCAGAAAACAATGTAGATGCTTCTACACTTTGAGCTTTTATTATCAAAGCCAATATGGCAAAAACAACGAGGGTTCCGTGGCACTCTAAAGACTTTAGTCTTTAGAGTGCCGCGGAACCCTCGTTGACGAAAACAATGTAGATGCTTCTACACTTTCAGCTTTTGTTATCAAAGCCAATATGGCAAAAACAACGAGGGTTCTGCGTTACTTTAGTCTTTAGAGTGCCGCGGAACCCTCGTTGCCGAAAACAATGTACATGCTTCTACATTTTGAGCTTTTGTTATCAAAGCCAATATGGCAAAAACAACAAGGGTTCGGCGGCACTCTAAAGTCTTTAATCTTTACAGTGCCGCGGAACCCTCGTTGCCGAAAACAATGTAGATGCTTCTACACTTTGAGCTTTTGTTATCAAAGCCAATATGGCAAAAACAAAGAGGGTTTGGCGGCACTTTTGTCTTTATAGTGCCGCGGAACCCTCGTTGCCGAAAACAATGTAGATGCTTCTACTCTTTGAGCTTTTGTTATCAAAGCCAATATGGCAAAAACAACGAGGGTTCTGCGTTACTTTAGTCTTTAGAGTGCCGCGGAACCCTCGTTGCCGAAAACAATGTAGATGCTTCTACATTTTGAGCTTTTGTTATCAAAGCCAATATGGCAAAAACAACAAGGGTTCGGCGGCACTCTAAAGACTTTAGTCTTTAGAGTGCCGCGGAACTCTCGTTGCCGAAAACAAGGGAGATGCTTCTACACTTTGAGCTTTTGTTATCAAAGCCAATATGGCAAAAACAACGAGGGTTCGGCGGCACTCTAAAGACTTTAGTTTAGTTTGTTATCAAAGACAATATGGGAAAAACAACGAGGGTTCTGCGTTACTTTAGTCTTTAGAGTGCCGCGGAACCCACGTTGCCGAAAACAATGTAGATGCTTCTACATTTTGAGCTTTTGTTATCAAAGCCAATATGGCAAAAACAAAGAGGGTTCGGCGGCACTTTTGTCTTTAGAGTGCCGCGGAACCCTCGTTGCCGAAAACAATATAGATGCTTCTACACTTTGAGCTTTTGTTATCAAAGCCAATAAGGCAAAAACAACAAGGGTTCCGCGGCACTTTAGTCTTTAGAGTGCCGCGGAACTCTCGTTGCCGAAAACAATGGAGATGCTTCTACACTTTGAGCTTTTGTTATCAAAGCCAATATGGCAAAAACAACGAGGGTTCCGCGGCACTCTAAAGACTTTAGTCTTTAGAGTGCCGCGGAACCCTCGTTACGGAAAACAATGTAGATGCTTCTACACTTTGAGCTTTTGTTATCAAAGCCAATATGGCAAAAACAACGAGGGTTCTGCGTTACTTTAGTCTTTAGAGTGCCGCGGAACCCTCGTTGCCGAAAACAATGTAGATGCTTCTACATTTTGAGCTTTTGTTATCAAAGCCAATATGGCAAAAACAACAAGGGTTCGGCGGCACTCTAAAGACTTTAGTCTTTAGAGTGCCGCGGAACTCTCGTTGCCGAAAACAATGGAGATGCTTCTACACTTTGAGCTTTTGTTATCACAGCCAATATGGCAAAAACAACGAGGGTTCCGCGGCACTCTAAAGACTTTAGCCAATAAAGACTGAACCCTCGTTGCCGAAAACAATGTAGATGCTTCTACACTTTGAGCTTTTGTTATCAAAGCCAATATGGCAAAAACAAAGAGGGTTCGGCGGCACTTTTGTCTTTAGAGTGCCGCGGAACCCTCGTTGCCGAAAACAATGTAGATGCTTCTACACTTTGAGCTTTTGCTATCAAAACCAATATGGCAAAAACAACGAGGGATCCGCGTCACTCTAAAGACTTTAGCCAATATGGCAAAAACAAAGAGGGTTCCGCTGCACTTTAGTCTTTAGAGTGCCGCGGAACTCTCGTTGCCGAAATCAATGGAGATGCTTCTACACTTTGAGCTTTTGTTATCAAAGCCAATATGGCAAAAACAACAAGGGTTCGGCGGCACTCTAAAGACTTTAGTTTAGTTTGTTATCAAAGCCAATATGGCAAAAACAACGAGGGTTCTGCGTTACTTTAGTCGTTAGAGTGCCGCGGAACCCTCGTTGCCGAAAACAATGTACATGCTTCTACATTTTGAGCTTTTGTTATCAAAGCCAATATGGCAAAAACAACAAGGGTTCGGCGGCACTCTAAAGTCTTTAATCTTTACAGTGCCGCGGAACCCTCGTTGCCGAAAACAATGTAGATGCTTCTACACTTTGAGCTTTTGTTATCAAAGCCAATATGACAAAAACAAAGACGGTTCGGCGGCACTTTTGTCTTTAGAGTGCCGCGGAACCCTCGTTGCCGAAAACAATGTAGATGCTTCTACTCTTTGAGCTTTTGTTATCAAAGCCAATATGGCAAAAACAACGAGGGTTCTGCGTTACTTTAGTCTTTAGAGTGCTGCGGAACCCTCGTTGTCGAGAACAATGTTGATGCTTCTACACCTTGAGCTTTTGTTATCAAAGCCAATATGGCAAAAACAACGAGGGTTATGCGGCACTTTAGTCTTTACAGTGCCGCGGAACCCTCGTTGCCGAAAACAATGTAGATGCTTCTACACTTTGAGCTTTTGTTATCAAAGCCAATATGGCAAAAACAACAAGGGTTCCGCGGCACTCTAAAGACTTTAGTCTTTAGAGTGCCGCGGAACCCTCGTTGCCGAAAACAATGGAGATGCTTCTACACTTTGAGCTTTTGTTATCAAAGCCAATATGGCAAAAACAACGAGGGTTCCGCGGTACTCTAAAGACTTTAGTCTTTAGAGTGCCGCGGAACCCTCGTTGCCGAAAACAATGTAGATGCTTCTACACTTTGAGCTTTTGTTATCAAAGCCAATATGGCAAAAACAACGAGGGTTCGGCGGCACTTTTGTCTTTAGAGTGCCGCGGAACCCTCGTTGCCGAAAACAATATAGATGCTTCTACACTTTGAGCTTTTGTTATCAAAGCCAATATGGCAAAAACAACGAGGGTTCCGCGGCACTTTAGTCTTTAGAGTGCCGCGGAACCCTCGTTGCCGAAAACAATGTAGATGCTTCTACACTTTCAGCTTTTATTATCAAAGCCAATATGGCAAAAACAACGAGGGTTCCGCGGCACTCTAAAGACTTTAGTCTTTAGAGTGCCGCGTAACCCTCGTTACGGAAAACAATGTAG
This sequence comes from Emydura macquarii macquarii, assembly GCF_026122565.2. Lineage (NCBI taxonomy): Eukaryota > Metazoa > Chordata > Testudines > Chelidae > Emydura > Emydura macquarii. Next base: position 16,966 of record NW_027132507.1, on the reverse strand, counting down.
ATGCTTCTACACTTTGAGCTTTTGTTATCAAAGGCAATATGGCAAAAACAACGAGGGTTCTGCGTTACTTTAGTCTTTAGAGTGCCGCGGAACCCTCGTTGCCGAAAACAATGTAGATGCTTCTACATTTTGAGCTTTTGTTATCAAAGCCAATATGGCAAAAACAACAAGGGTTCGGCGGCACTCTAAAGACTTTAGTCTTTAGAGTGCCGCGGAACCCTCGTTGCCGAAAACAATGTAGATGCTTCTACACTTTGAGCTTTTGTTATCAAAGCCAATATGGCAAAAACAACGAGGGTTCCGCTGCACTTTAGTCTTTAGAGTGCCGCGGAACCCTCGTTGCCGAAAACAATGTAGATGCTTCTACACTTTGAGATTCTGTTATCAAAGCCAATATGGCAAAAACAACGAGGGTTCCGCGGCATTTAGTCTTTAGAGTGCCGCGGAACACTCGTTGCCAAAAACAATGTAGATGCTTCTACACTTTGAGCTTTTGTTATCAAAGCCAATAAGGCAAAAACAACAAGGGTTCGGCGGCACTCTAAAGACTTTAGTCTTTAGAGTGCCGCGGAACTCTCGTTGCCGAAAACTATGGAGATGCTTCTACACTTTGAGCTTTTGTTATCACAGCCAATATGGCAATAACAACGAGGGTTCCGCGGCACTCTAAAGACTTTAGCCAATAAAGACGGAACACTCGTTGCCGAAAACAATGTAGATGCTTCTACACTTTGAGCTTTTGTTATCAAAGCCAATATGGCAAAAACAAAGAGGGTTCGGCGGCACTTTTGTCTTTAGAGTGCCGCGGAACCTTCGTTGCCGAAAACAATGTAGATGCTTCTACACTTTGAGCTTTCGCTATCAAAACCAATATGGCAAAAACAACGAGGGATCCGCGTCACTCTAAAGACTTTAGCCAATATGGCAAAAACAAAGAGGGTTCCGCTGCACTTTAGTCTTTAGAGTGCCGCGGAACCCTCGTTGCCGAAAACAATGGAGATGCTTCTACATTTTGAGCTTTTGTTATCAAAGCCAATATGGCAAAAACAACAAGGGTTCGGCGGCACTCTAAAGACTTTAGTTTAGTTTGTTATCAAAGCCAATATGGCAAAAACAACGAGGGTTCTGCGTTACTTTAGTCTTTAGAGTGCCGCGGAACCCTCGTTGCCGAAAACAATGTACATGCTTCTACATTTTGAGCTTTTGTTATCAAAGCCAATATGGCAAAAACAACAAGGGTTCGGCGGCACTCTAAAGTCTTTAAACTTTACAGTGCCGCGGAACCCTCGTTGCCGAAAACAATGTAGATGCTTCTACACTTTGAGCTTTTGTTATCAAAGCCAATATGACAAAAACAAAGAGGGTTCGGCGGCACTTTTGTCTTTAGAGTGCTGCGGAACCCTCGTTGCCGAAAACAATGTAGATGCTTCTACTCTTTGAGCTTTTGTTATCAAAGCCAATATGGCAAAAACAACGAGGGTTCTGCGTTACTTTAGTCTTTAGAGTGCCGCGGAACCCTCGATGCGGAAAACAATGTAGATGCTTCTACATTTTGAGCTTTTGTTATCAAAGCCAATATGGCAAAAACAACAAGGGTTCGGCGGCACTCTAAAGACTTTAGTCTTTAGAGTGCCGCGGAACTCTCGTTGCCGAAAACAAGGGAGATGTTTCTACACTTTGAGCTTTTGTTATCAAAGCCAATATGGCAAAAACAACGAGGGTTCGGCGGCACTCTAAAGACTTTAGTTTAGTTTGTTATCAAAGACAATATGGGAAAAACAACGAGGGTTCTGCGTTACTTTAGTCTTTAGAGTGCCGCAAAACCCACGTTGCCGAAAATAATGTAGATGCTTCTACATTTTGAGCTTTTGTTATCAAAGCCAATATGGCAAAAACAACAAGGGTTCGGCGAACCTCTAAAGACTTTAGTCTTTAGAGTGCCGCGGAACCCTCGTTGCCGAAAACAATGTAGATGCTTCTACACTTTGAGCTTTTGTTATCAAAGCCAATATGGCTAAAACAACGAGGGTTCCGCTGCACTTTAGTCTTTAGAGTGCCGCGGAACCCTCGTTGCCGAAAACAATGTAGATGCTTCTACACTTTGAGCTTTTGTTATCAAAGCCAATATGACAAAAACAAAGAGGGTTCGGCGGCACTTTTGTCTTTAGAGTGCTGCGGAACCCTCGTTGCCGAAAACAATGTAGATGCTTCTACTCTTTGAGCTTTTGTTATCAAAGCCAATATGGCAAAAACAACGAGGGTTCTGCGTTACTTTAGTCTTTAGAGTGCCGCGGAACCCTCGATGCGGAAAACAATGTAGATGCTTCTACATTTTGAGCTTTTGTTATCAAAGCCAATATGGCAAAAACAACAAGGGTTCGGCGGCACTCTAAAGACTTTAGTCTTTAGAGTGCCGCGGAACTCTCGTTGCCGAAAACAAGGGAGATGTTTCTACACTTTGAGCTTTTGTTATCAAAGCCAATATGGCAAAAACAACGAGGGTTCGGCGGCACTCTAAAGACTTTAGTTTAGTTTGTTATCAAAGACAATATGGGAAAAACAACGAGGGTTCTGCGTTACTTTAGTCTTTAGAGTGCCGCGGAACCCACGTTGCCGAAAACAATGTAGATGCTTCTACATTTTGAGCTTTTGTTATCAAAGCCAATATGGCAAAAACAAAGAGAGTTCGGCGGCACTTTTGTCTTTAGAGTGCCGCGGAAACCTCGTTGCCGAAAACAATGTAGATGCTTCTACACTTCGAGCTTTTGTTATCAAAGCCAATATGGCAAAAACAACGAGGGTTCCGCGTCACTCTAAATTCTTTAGTCTTTAGAGTGCCACGGTAGATGCTTCTACACTTTGAGCTTTAGTTATCAAAGCCAATATGGCATAAACAACGAGGGTTCTGCGGCAATGTAGATGCTTCTACACCTTGAGCTTTTGTTATCAAAGCCAATATGACAAAAACAACGAGGGTTCCGCGGCACTTTAGTCTTTAGAGTGCCGCGGAACCCTCGTTTTGTTATCAAAGCCAAAACAATGTAGATTCTTCTACACTTTGAGCTTTTGTTATCAAAGCCAATATGGCAAAAACAACGAGGGTTCCGCTTCACTCTAAATTCTTTAGTCTTTAGAGTGCCACGGAACCCTCGTTGCCGAGAACAATGTAGATGCTTCTACACCTTGAGCTTTTGTTATCAAAGCCAATATGACAAAAACAACGAGGGTTCCGCGGCACTTTAGTCTTTAGAGTGCCGCTGAACTCTCGTTGCCGAAAACAATGTAGATGCTTCTACACTTTGAGCTTTTGTTATCAAAGCCAATATGGCAAAAACAACGAGGGTTCCGCGACGCTCTAAAGATTCTAGTCTTTAGAGTGCCGCGGAACCCTCGTTGCCGAAAACAATGTAGATGCTTCTACACTTTGAGCTTTTTTATCAAAGCCAATATGGCAAAAACAACGAGGGTTCCGCGGCACTTTAGTCTTTAGAGTGCCACGGAACCCTCGTTGCCGAAAACAATGTAGATGCTTCTACACCTTGAGCTTTTGTTATCAAAGCCAATATGGCAAAAACAACGAGGGTGCCTCGGCACTTTAGACTTTCGAGTGCCTCGGAACCCTCGTTGCCGAAAACAATGTAGATGCTTCTACACTTTGAGCTTGTATTATCAAAGCCAATATGGCAAAAACAACGAGGGTTCCGTGGCACTCTAAAGACTTTAGTTTAGTTTGTTATCAGAGCCAATATGGCAAAAACAACGAGGGTTCTGCGTTACTTTAGTCTTTAGAGTGCCGCGGAACCCTCGTTGCCGAAAACAATGTAGATGCTTCTACACTTTGAGCTTTTGTTATCAAAGCCAATATGGCAAAAACAAAGAGGGTTCGGCGGCACTTTTGTCTTTAGAGTGCCGCGGAACCCTCGTTGCCGAAAACAATGTAGATGCTTCTACACTTTGAGCTTTTGTTATCAAAGCCAATATGGCAAAAACAACGAGGGTTCCGCTGCACTTTAGTCTTTAGAGTGCCGCGGAACCCTCGTTGCCGAAAACAATGTAGATGCTTCTACACTTTGAGCTTTTATTATCAAAGCCAATATGGCAAAAACAACGAGGGTTCCGCGGCACTCTAAAGACTTTGGTCTTTAGAGTGCCTCGGAACCCTCGTTGACGAAAACAATGTAGATGCTTCTACACTTTCAGCTTTTGTTATCAAAGCAAATATGGCAAAAACAACGAGGGTTCTGCGTTACTTTAGTCTTTAGAGTGCCGCGGAACCCTCGTTGCCGAAAACAATGTACATGCTTCTACATTTTGAGCTTTTGTTATCAAAGCCCATATGGCAAAAACAACAAGGGTTCGGCGGCACTCTAAAGTCTTTAATCTTTACAGTGCCGCGGAACCCTCGTTGCCGAAAACAATGTAGATGCTTCTACACTTTGAGCTTTTGTTATCAAAGCCAATATGGCAAAAACAAAGAGGGTTCGGCGGCACTTTTGTCTTTAGAGTGCCGCGGAACCCTCGTTGCCGAAAACAATGTAGATGCTTCTACTCTTTGAGCTTTTGTTATCAAAGCCAATATGGCAAAAACAACGAGGGTTCTGCGTTACTTTAGTCTTTAGAGTGCCGCGGAACCCTCGATGCGGAAAACAATGTAGATGCTTCTACATTTTGAGCTTTTGTTATCAAAGCCAATATGGCAAAAACAACAAGGGTTCGGCGGCACTCTAAAGACTTTAGTTCAGTTTGTTATCAAAGACAATATGGGAAAAACAACGAGGGTTCTGCGTTACTTTAGTCTTTAGAGTGCCGCGGAACCCACGTTGCCGAAAACAATGTAGATGCTTCTACACTTTCAGCTTTTGTTATCAAAGCCAATATGGCAAAAACAACGAGGGTTCTGCGTTACTTTAGTCTTTAGAGTGCCGCGGAACCCTCGTTGCCGAAAACAATGTACATGCTTCTACATTTTGAGCTTTTGTTATCAAAGCCCATATGGCAAAAACAACAAGGGTTCGGCGGCACTCTAAAGTCTTCAATCATTACAGTGCCGCGGAACCCTCGTTGCCGAAAACAATGTAGATGCTTCTACACTTTGAGCTTTTGTTATCAAAGCCAATATGGCAAAAACAAAGAGGGTTCGGCGGCACTTTTGTCTTTATAGTGCCGCGGAACCCTCGTTGCCGAAAACAATGTAGATGCTTCTACTCTTTGAGCTTTTGTTATCAAAGCCAATATGGCAAAAACAACAAGGGTTCGGCGGCACTCTAAAGACTTTAGTCTTTAGAGTGCCGCGGAACTCTCGTTGCCGAAAACAATGGAGATGCTTCTATACTTTGAGCTTTTGTTATCAAAGCCAATATGGCAAAAACAACGAGGGTTCGGCGGCACTCTAAAGACTTTAGTTTAGTTTGTTATCAAAGACAATATGGGAAAAACAACGAGGGTTCTGCGTTACTTTAGTCTTTAGAGTGCCGCGGAACCCACGTTGCCGAAAACAATGTAGATGCTTCTACATTTTGAGCTTTTGTTATCAAAGCCAATATGGCAAAAACAAAGAGGGTTCGGCGGCACTTTTGTCTTTAGAGTGCCGCGGAACCCTCGTTGCCGAAAACAATATAGATGCTTCTACACTTTGAGCTTTTGTTATCAAAGCCAATAAGGCAAAAACAACAAAGGTTCGGCGGCACTCTAAAGACTTTAGTTTAGTTTGTTATCAGAGCCAATATGGCAAAAACAACGAGGGTTCTGCGTTACTTTAGTCTTTAGAGTGCTGCGGAACCCTCGTTGCCGAGAACAATGTAGATGCTTCTACACCTTGAGCTTTTGTTATCAAAGCCAATATGGCAAAAACAACGAGGGTTATGCGGCACTTTAGTCTTTACAGTGCCGCGGAACCCTCGTTGCCGAAAACAATGTAGATGCTTCTACTCTTTGAGCTTTTGTTATCAAAGCCAATATGGCAAAAACAACAAGGGTTCGGCGGCACTCTAAAGACTTTAGTCTTTAGAGTGCCGCGGAACTCTCGTTGCCGAAAACAATGGAGATGCTTCTACACTTTGAGCTTTTGTTATCAAAGCCAATATGGCAAAAACAACAAGGGTTCCGCGGTACTCTAAAGACTTTAGTCTTTAGAGTGCCGCGGAACCCTCGTTGCCGAAAACAATGTAGATGCTTCTACACTTTGAGCTTTTGTTATCAAAGCCAATATGGCAAAAACAACGAGGGTTCGGCGGCACTTTTGTCTTTAGAGTGCCGCGGAACCCTCGTTGCCGAAAACAATGTAGATGCTTCTACACTTTGAGCTTTTGTTATCAAAGCCAATATGGCAAAAACAACGAGGGTTCTGCGTTACTTTAGTCTTTAGAGTGCCGCGGAACCCTCGATGCGGAAAACAATGTAGATGCTTCTACACTTTCAGCTTTTATTATCAAAGCCAATATGGCAAAACAACGAGGGTTCCGCGGCACTCTAAAGACTTTAGTCTTTAGAGTGCCGCGTAACCCTCGTTACGGAAAACAATGTAGATGCTTCTACACTTTGAGCTTTTGTTATCAAAGCCAATATGGCAAAAACAACGAGGGTTCTGCGTTACTTTAGTCTTTAGAGTGCCGCGGAACCCTCGTTGCCGAAAACAATGTAGATGCTTCTACATTTTGAGCTTTTGTTATCAAAGCCAATATGGCAAAAACAACAAGGGTTCGGCGGCACTCTAAAGACTTTAGTCTTTAGAGTGCCGCGGAACCCTCGTTGCCGAAAACAATGTAGATGCTTCTACACTTTGAGCTTTTGTTATCAAAGCCAATATGGCAAAAACAACGAGGGTTCCGCTGCACTTTAGTCTTTAGAGTGCCGCGGAACCCTCGTTGCCGAAAACAATGTAGATGCTTCTACACTTTGAGATTCTGTTATCAAAGCCAATATGGCAAAAACAACGAGGGTTCCGCGGCATTTAGTCTTTAGAGTGCCGCGGAACACTCGTTGCCAAAAACAATGTAGATGCTTCTACACTTTGAGCTTTTGTTATCAAAGCCAATAAGGCAAAAACAACAAGGGTTCGGCGGCACTCTAAAGACTTTAGTCTTTAGAGTGCCGCGGAACTCTCGTTGCCGAAAACAATGGAGATGCTTCTACACTTTGAGCTTTTGTTATCACAGCCAATATGGCAAAAACAACGAGGGTTCCGCGGCACTCTAAAGACTTTAGCCAATAAAGACGGAACCCTCGTTGCCGAAAACAATGTAGATGCTTCTACACTTTGAGCTTTTGTTATCAAAGCCAATATTGCAAAAACAAAGAGGGTTCGGCGGCACTATTGTCTTTAGAGTGCCGCGGAACCCTCGTTGCCGAAAACAATGTAGATGCTTCTACACTTTGAGCTTTTGCTATCAAAACCAATATGGCAAAAACAACGAGGGATCTGCGTCACTCTAAAGACTTTAGCCAATATGGCAAAAACAAAGAGGGTTCCGCTGCACTTTAGTCTTTAGAGTGCCGCGGAACTCTCGTTGCCGAAATCAGTGGAGATGCTTCTACACTTTGAGCTTTTGTTATCAAAGCCAATATGGCAAAAACAACGAGGGTTCTGCGTTACTTTAGTCTTTATAGTGCCGCGGAACCCTCGTTGCCGAAAACAATGTAGATGCTTCTACATTTTGAGCTTTTGTTATCAAAGCCAATATGGCAAAAACAACAAGGGTTCGGCGGCACTCTAAAGACTTTAGTTTAGTTTGTTATCAAAGCCAATATGGCAAAAACAACGAGGGTTCTGCGTTACTTTAGTCTTTAGAGTGCCGCGGAACCCTCGTTGCCGAAAACAATGTACATGCTTCTACATTTTGAGCTTTTGTTATCAAAGCCAATATGGCAAAAACAACAAGGGTTCGGCGGCACTCTAAAGTCTTTAATCTTTACAGTGCCGCGGAACCCTCGTTGCCGAAAACAATGTAGATGCTTCTACACTTTGAGCTTTTGTTATCAAAGCCAATATGGCAAAAACAAAGAGGGTTCGGCGGCACTTTTGTCTTTAGAGAGCCGCGGAACCCTCGTTGCCGAAAACAATGTAGATGCTTCTACTCTTTGAGCTTTTGTTATCAAAGCCAATATGGCAAAAACAACGAGGGTTCTGCGTTACTTTAGTCTTTAGAGTGCCGCGGAACCCACGTTGCCGAAAACAATGTAGATGCTTCTACATTTTGAGCTTTTGTTATCAAAGCCAATATGGCAAAAACAAAGAGGGTTCGGCGGCACTTTTGTCTTTAGAGTGCCGCGGAACCCTCGTTGCCGAAAACAATGTAGATGCTTCTACACTTTGAGCTTTTGTTATCAAAGCCAATATGGAAAAAACAACGAGGGTTCCGTGGCACTCTAAAGACTTTAGCCTTTAGAGTGCCGTGGAACCCTCGTTGCCGAAAACAATGTAGATGCTTCTACACTTTGAGCTTTAGTTATCAAAGCCAATATGGCAAAAACAACGAGGGTTCTGCGGCACTTTAGTCTTTAGAGTGCCGCGGAACCCTCGTTGCCGAAAACAATGGAGATGCTTCTACACTTTGAGCTTTTGTTATCAAAGCCAATATGGCAAAAACAACGAGGGTTCCGCGTCACTCTAAATTCTTTAGTCTTTAGAGTGCCACGGAACCCTCGTTGCTGAGAACAATGTAGATGCTTCTACACTTTGAGCTTTTGTTATCAAAGCCAAATTGGCAAAAACAACGAGGGTTCTGCGGCACTTTAGTCTTTAGAGTGCCGCGGAACCGTCGTTGCGGAAAACAATGTAGATGCTTCTACACTTTGAGCTTTTGTTATCAAAGCCAATATGGCAAAAACAACGAGGGTTCCGTGGCACTCTAAAGACTTTAGCCTTTAGAGTGCCGCGGAACCCTCGTTGCCGAGAACAATGTAGATGCTTCTACACTTTGAGCTTTTGTTATCAAAGCCAATATGGCAAAAACAACGAGGGTTCTGCGGCACTTTAGTCTTTAGAGTGCCGCTGAACTCTCGTTGCCGAAAACAATGTAGATGCTTCTACACTTTGAGCTTTTGTTATCAAAGCCAATATGGCAAAAACAACGAGGGTTCCGCGGCACTCTAAAGATTCTAGTCTTTAGAGTGCCGCGGAACCCTCGTTGCCGAAAACAATGTAGATGCTTCTACACTTTGAGCTTTTGTTATCAAAGCCAATATGGCAAAAACAACGAGGGTTCCGCGGCACTTTAGTTTAGTCTTTAGAGTGCCGCGGAACCCTCGTTGCCGAAAACAATGTAGATGCTTCTACACTTTGAGCTTTTGTTATCAAAGCCAATATGGCAAAAACAACGTGGGTTCCGCGGCACTTTAGTCTTTAGAGTGCCGCGGAACCCTCGTTGCCGAAAACAATGTAGATGCTTCTACACTTTGAGCTTTTGTTATCAAAGCCAATATGGAAAAAACAACGAGGGTTCCGTGGCACTCTAAAGACTTTAGCCTTTAGAGTGCCGTGGAACCCTCGTTGCCGAAAACAATGTAGATGCTTCTACACTTTGAGCTTTAGTTATCAAAGCCAATATGGCAAAAACAACGAGGGTTCTGCGGCACTTTAGTCTTTAGAGTGCCGCGGAACCCTCGTTGCCGAAAACAATGGAGATGCTTCTACACTTTGAGCTTTTGTTATCAAAGCCAATATGGCAAAAACAACGAGGGTTCCGCGTCACTCTAAATTCTTTAGTCTTTAGAGTGCCACGGAACCCTCGTTGCCGAAAACAATGTAGATGCTTCTACACTTTGAGCTTTTGTTATCAAAGCCAATATGGCAAAAACAACGAGGGTTCCGCGGCACTTTAGTCTTTAGAGTGCCGCGGAACCCTCGTTGCCGAAAACAATGTAGATGCTTCTACACTTTGAGCTTTTGTTATCAAAGCCAATATGGCAAAAACAACGAGGGTTCCGCGGCACTCTAAAGACTCTTTAGTCTTTAGAGTGCCGCGGAACCCTCGTTGCCGAGAACAATGTAGATGCTTCTACACTTGAGCTTTTGTTATCAAAGCCAATATGGCAAAAACAACGAGGGTTCTGCGGCACTTTAGTCTTTAGAGTGCCGCTGAACTCTCGTTGCCGAAAACAATGGAGATGCTTCTACACTTTGAGCTTTTGTTATCAAAGCCAATATGGCAAAAACAACGAGGGTTCCGCGGCACTCTAAAGATTCTAGTCTTTAGAGTGCCGCGGAACCCTCGTTGCCGAAAACAATGTAGATGCTTCTACACTTTGAGCTTTTGTTATCAAAGCCAATATGGCAAAAACAACGAGGGTTCCGCGGCACTTTAGTCTTTAGAGTGCCGCGGAACCCTCGTTGCCGAAAACAATGTAGATGCTTCTACACTTTGAGCTTTTGTTATCAAAGCCAATATGGCAAAAACAACGAGGGTTCCGCGGCACTTTTTAGTCTTTAGAGTGCCGCGGAACCCTCGTTGCCGAAAACAATGTAGATGCTTCTACACTTTGAGCTTTTGTTATCAAAGCCAATATGGCAAAAACAACGAGGGTTCCGCGGCACTTTAGTCTTTAGAGTGCCGCGGAACCCTCGTTGCCGAAAACAATGTAGATGCTTCTACACTTTGAGCTTTTGTTATCAAAGCCAATATGGCAAAAACAACGAGGGTTCCGCGGCACTTTTTAGTCTTTAGAGTGCCGCGGAGCCCTCGTTGCCGAAAACAATGTAGATGCTTCTACACTTTGAGCTTTTGTTATCAAAGCCAATATGGCAAAAACAACGAGGGTTCGGCGTCTTTAGAGTGCAACTCTAAAGACTTTAGTTTAGTTTGTTATCAAAGCCAATATGGCAAAAACAACGAGGGTTCCGCTTCACTTTAGTCTTTAGAGTGCCGCGGAACCCTCGTTGCCGAAAACAATGTAGATGCTTCTACACTTTGAGCTTCATTATCAAATCCAATATGGCAAAAACAAAGAGGGTTCGGCGGCACTTTTGTCTTTAGAGTGCCGCGGAACCCTCGTTGCCGAAAACAATGTAGATGCTTCTACACTTTGAGCTTTTGTTATCAAAGCCAATATGGAAAAAACAACGAGGGTTCCGTGGCACTCTAAAGACTTTAGCCTTTAGAGTGCCGTGGAACCCTCGTTGCCGAAAACAATGTAGATGCTTCTACACTTTGAGCTTTAGTTATCAAAGCCAATATGGCAAAAACAACGAGGGTTCTGCGGCACTTTAGTCTTTAGAGTGCCGCGGAACCCTCGTTGCCGAAAACAATGGAGATGCTTCTACACTTTGAGCTTTTGTTATCAAAGCCAATATGGCAAAAACAACGAGGGTTCCGCGGCACTCTAAATTCTTTAGTCTTTAGAGTGCCACGGAACCCTCGTTGCCGAGAACAATGTAGATGCTTCTACACCTTGAGCTTTTGTTATCAAAGCCAATATGACAAAAACAACGAGGGTTCCGCGGCACTTTAGTCTTTAGAGTGCCGCTGAACTCTCGTTGCCGAAAACAATGGAGATGCTTCTACACTTTGAGCTTTTGTTATCAAAGCCAATATGGCAAAAACAACGAGGGTTCTGCGTTACTTTAGTCTTTAGAGTGCCGCGGAACCCTCGTTGCCGAAAACAATGTAGATGCTTCTACACTTTGAGCTTTTGTTATCAAAGCCAATATGGCAAAAACAACGAGGGTTCCGCGGCACTCTAAAATCTTTAGTCTTTAGAGTGCCGCGGAACCCTCGTTGCCGAAAACAATGTAGATGCTTCTACACTTTGAGCTTTTGTTATCAAAGCCAATATGGCAAAAACAACGAGGGTTCGGCGGCACTTTTGTCTTTAGAGTGCCGCGGAACCCTCGTTGCCGAAAACAATGTAGATGCTTCTACACTTTGAGCTTTTGTTATCAAAGCCAATATGGCAAAAACAACGAGGGTTCTGCGTTACTTTAGTCTTTAGAGTGCCGCGGAACCCTCGATGCGGAAAACAATGTAGATGCTTCTACATTTTGAGCTTTTGTTATCAAAGCCAATATGGCAAAAACAACAAGGGTTCGGCGGCACTCTAAAGACTTTAGTCTTTAGAGTGCCGCGGAACTCTCGTTGCCGAAAACAATGGAGATGCTTCTACACTTTGAGCTTTTGTTATCAAAGCCAATATGGCAAAAACAACGAGGGTTCGGCGGCACTCTAAAGACTTTAGTTTAGTTTGTTATCAAAGCCAATATGGGAAAAACAACGAGGGTTCTGCGTTACTTTAGTCTTTAGAGTGCCGCGGAACCCTCGTTGCCGAAAACAATGTAGATGCTTCTACATTTTGAGCTTTTGTTATCAAAGCCAATATGGCAAAAACAAAGAGGGTTCGGCGGCACTTTTGTCTTTAGAGTGCCGCGGAACCCTCGTTGCCGAAAACAATGTAGATGCTTCTACACTTTGAGCTTTTGTTATCAAAGCCAATATGGAAAAACAACGAGGGTTCCGTGGCACTCTAAAGACTTTAGCCTTTAGAGTGCCGTGGAACCCTCGTTGCCGAAAACAATGTAGATGCTTCTACACTTTGAGCTTTAGTTATCAAAGCCAATATGGCAAAAACAACGAGGGTTCTGCGGCACTTTAGTCTTTAGAGTGCCGCGGAACCCTCGTTGCCAAGAACAATGTAGATGCTTCTACACTTTGAGCTTTTGTTATCAAAGCCAATATGGCAAAAACAACGAGGGTTCTGCGGCACTTTAGTCTTTAGAGTGCCGCTGAACTCTCGTTGCCGAAAACAATGGAGATGCTTCTACACTTTGAGCTTTTGTTATCAAAGCCAATATGGCAAAAACAACGAGGGTTCCGCGGCACTCTAAAGACTTTAGTCTTTAGAGTGCCGCGGAACCCTCGTTGCCAAAACAATGTAGATGCTTCTACACTTTGAGCTTTTGTTATCAAAGCCAATATGGCAAAAACAACGAGGGTTCTGCGGCACTTTAGTCTTTAGAGTGCCGCTGAACTCTCGTTGCCGAAAACAATGGAGATGCTTCTACACTTTGAGCTTTTGTTATCAAAGCCAATATGGCAAAAACAACGAGGGTTCCGCGGCACTCTAAAGATTCTAGTCTTTCGAGTGCCGCGGAACCCTCGTTGCCGAAAACAATGTAGATGCTTCTACACTTTCAGCTTTTGTTATCAAAGCCAATATGGCAAAAACAACGAGGGTTCCGTGGCACTCTAAAGACTTTAGCCTTTAGAGTGCCGTGGAACCCTCGTTCCCGAAAACAATGTAGATGCTTCTACACTTTGAGCTTTTGTTATCAAAGCCAATATGGCAAAAACAAAGAGGGTTCGGCGTTACTTTAGTCTTTAGAGTGCCGCGGAACCCTCGTTGCCGAAAACAATGTAGATGCTTCTACATTTTGAGCTTTTGTTATCAAAGCCAATATGGCAAAAACAACAAGGGATCCGCGGATCTCTAAAGTCTTTAGTCTTTAGAGTGCCGCGGAACCTCGTTGCCGAAAACAATGTAGATGCTTCTACACCTTGAGCTTTTGTTATCAAAGCCAATATGGCAAAAACAACGAGGGTCCGAGGCACTTTAGTCTTTAGAGTGCCGCGGAACCCTCGTTGCGGAAAACAATGTAGATGCTTCTACACTTTGAGCTTTTGTTATCAAAGCCAATATGGCAAAAACAACGAGGGTTCTGCGTTACTTTAGTCTTTAGAGTGCCGCGGAACCCTCGATGCGGAAAACAATGTAGATGCTTCTACATTTTGAGCTTTTGTTATCAAAGCCAATATGGCAAAAAGAACAAGGGTTCGGCGGCACTCTAAAGACTTTAGTCTTTCGAGTGCCGCGGAACTCTCGTTGCCGAAAACAATGGAGATGCTTCTACACTTTGAGCTTTTGTTATCAAAGCCAATATGGCAAAAACAACGAGGGTTCGGCGGCACTCTAAAGACTTTAGTTTAGTTTGTTATCAAAGCCAATATGGGAAAAACAACGAGGGTTCTGCGTTACTTTAGTCTTTAGAGTGCCGCGGAACCCTCGTTGCCGAAAACAATGTAGATGCTTCTACATTTTGAGCTTTTGTTATCAAAGCCAATATGGCAAAAACAAAGAGGGTTCGGCGGCACTTTTGTCTTTAGAGTGCCGCGGAACCCTCGTTGCCGAAAACAATGTAGATGCTTCTACACTTTGAGCTTTTGTTATCAAAGCCAATATGGAAAAAACAACGAGGGTTCCGTGGCACTCTAAAGACTTTAGCCTTTAGAGTGCCGTGGAACCCTCGTTGCCGAAAACAATGTAGATGCTTCTACACTTTGAGCTTTAGTTATCAAAGCCAATATGGCAAAAACAACGAGGGTTCTGCGGCACTTTAGTCTTTAGAGTGCCGCGGAACCCTCGTTGCCAAGAACAATGTAGATGCTTCTACACTTTGAGCTTTTGTTATCAAAGCCAATATGGCAAAAACAACGAGGGTTCTGCGGCACTTTAGTCTTTAGAGTGCCGCTGAACTCTCGTTGCCGAAAACAATGGAGATGCTTCTACACTTTGAGCTTTTGTTATCAAAGCCAATATGGCAAATACAACGAGGGTTCCGCGGGACTCTAAAGACCGTAGTCTTTAGAGTGCCGCGGAAACGTCGTTGCCAAGAACAATGTAGATGCTTCTACACTTTGAGCTTTTGTTATCAAAGCCAATATAGCAAAAACAACGAGGGTTCTGCGGCACTTTAGTCTTTAGAGTGCCGCTGAACTCTCGTTGCCGAAAACAATGGAGATGCTTCTACACTTTGAGCTTTTGTTATCAAAGCCAATATGGCAAAAACAACGAGGGTTCCGCGGCACTCTAAAGATTCTAGTCTTCAGAGTGCCGCGGAACCGTCGTTGCCGAAAACAATGTAGAAGCTTCTACACTTTCAGCTTTTGTTATCAAAGCCAATATGGCAAAAACAACGAGGGTTCCGTGGCACTCTAAAGACTTTAGCCTTTAGAGTGCCGTGGAACCTCGTTCCCGAAAACAATGTAGATGCTTCTACACTTTGAGCTTTTGTTATCAAAGCCAATATGGCAAAAACAAAGAGGGTTCGGCGTTACTTTAGTCTTTAGAGTGCCGCGGAACCCTCGTTGCCGAAAACAATGTACATGCTTCTACATTTTGAGCTTTTGTTATCAAAGCCAATATGGCAAAAACAACAAGGGTTCGGCGGCACTCTAAAGTCTTTAGTCTTTAGAGTGCCGCGGAACCTTCGTTGCCGAAAACAATGTAGATGCTTCTACACCTTGAGCTTTTGTTATCAAAGCCAATATGACAAAAACAACGAGGGTTCCGAGGCACTTTAGTCTTTAGAGTGCCGCGGAACCCTCGTTGCGGAAAACAATGTAGATTCTTCTACACTTTGAGCTTTTGTTATCAAAGCCAATATGGCAAAAACAACGAGGGTTCCGCTTCACTCTAAATTCTTTAGTCTTTAGAGTGCCACGGAACCCTCGTTGCCGAGAACAATGTAGATGCTTCTACACCTTGAGCTTTTGTTATCAAAGCCAATATGACAAAAACAACGAGGGTTCCGCGGCACTTTAGTCTTTATAGTGCCGCTGAACTCTCGTTGCCGAAAACAATGTACCTGCTTCTACACTTTGAGCTTTTGTTATCAAAGCCAATATGGCAAAAACAACGAGGGTTCCGCGACACTCTAAAGATTCTAGTCTTTAGAGTGCCGCGGAACCCTCGTTGCCGAGAACAATGTAGATGCTTCTACACCTTGAGCTTTTGTTATCAAAGCCAATATGGCAAAAACAACGAGGGTTCCGCGGCACTTTAGTCTTTAGAGTGCCGCGGAACCCTCGTTGCCGAAAACAATGTAGATGCTTCTACACTTTGAGCTTTTGTTATCAAAGCCAATATGGCAAAAACAACGAGGGTTCCGCGGCACTTTAGTCTTTAGAGTGCCACGGAACCCTCGTTGCCGAAAACAATGTAGATGCTTCTACACCTTGAGCTTTTGTTATCAAAGCCAATATGGCAAAAACAACGAGGGTTCCGCGGCACTTTAGTCTTTAGAGTGCCGCGGAACCTCGTTGCCGAAAACAATGTAGATGCTTCTACACTTTGAGCTTTTATTATCAAAGCCAATATGGCAAAAACAACGAGGGTTCCGCGGCACTCTAAAGACTTTAGTCTTTAGAGTGCCGCGGAACCCTCGTTGCCAGGAACAATGTAGATGCTTCTACACTTTGAGCTTTTGTTATCAAAGACAATATGGCAAAAACAACGAGGGTTCCGCGGCACTCTAAAGACTTTAGTCTTTAGAGTGCCGCGGAACCCTCGTTACGGAAAACAATGTAGATGCTTCTACACTTTGAGCTTTTGTTATCAAAGCCAATATGGCAAAAACAACAAGGGTTCGGCGGCACTATAAAGACTTTAGTTTAGTTTGTTATCAAAGCCAATATGGCAAAAACAACGAGGGTTCTGCGTTACTTTAGTCTTTAGAGTGCCGCGGAACCCTCGATGCGGAAAACAATGTAGATGCTTCTACATTTTGAGCTTTTGTTATCAAAGCCAATATGACAAAAACAACGAGGGTTCCGCGGCACTTTAGTCTTTAGAGTGCCGCGGAACCCTCGTTGCGGAAAACAATGTAGATGCTTCTACACTTTGAGATTTTGTTAGAAAGCCAATATGGCAAAAACAACGAGGGTTCCGCGTCACTCTAAATTCTTTAGTCTTTAGAGTGCCACGGAACGCTCGTTGCCGAGAACAATGTAGATGCTTCTACACCTTGAGCTTTTGTTATCAAAGCCAATATGACAAAAACAACGAGGGTTCCGCGGCACTTTAGTCTTTAGAGTGCCGCTGAACTCTCGTTGCCGAAAACAATGGAGATGCTTCTACACTTTGAGCTTTTGTTATCAAAGCCAATATGGCAAAAACAACGAGGGTTCTGCGTTACTTTAGTCTTTAGAGTGCCGCGGAACCCTCGTTGCCGAAAACAATGTACATGTTTCTACATTTTGAG
>NW_027132505.1:0-42337 GCF_026122565.2 Emydura macquarii macquarii | reverse complement strand
TCCACGGTTTACAACACTGTCTCTCCAGTGAAATGATTACTGCTCCATTACTCTATTGATACAATATTGTGCATGCTAGTGTCCTATTTCTATTCTATTCTATTCTAGTGTCCTATTTCTATACTATTCTATACTATTTCTAGTGTCCTAGTGTCCTATTTCTATTCTAACTTATACTGTAGCTGTGATGTATTCCTGTGACAAACTAGTCTTCACAATTTTTTAAAGTTTTTTAATTTATTTTGTTCTTTTGGGGGTAAAGTTTGCACTACCAAATTGATCATAGCAAACTGCTCTGTTATGGATGTTGCTATAGTGACATGCAATTATATATGATTTTGTTTTTAAAAAAAGGAAAAGCAAAAGAAACACCATTGTTAGCTTAATCTTAATGTCTGGTGTATGTCCTGGTGAAATTATAACTATTCCAGTGTAGTTCCAGAGGGGTAGCCGTGTTAGTCTGTATACAGCAAAAACAACGAGAGTTCAGTGGCACTTTAAAGTTTGCCACAGAACTCTCGTTGTTTTTATTCCAGTGTAGGTGAACAATGACTATGTTCTTTGAATGAGCCGTTCTTTGTGCTTTTTGTCATGTTATGCAGTGAACTATTTTAAGGTCTAATCAGTGATTATTTTTCCAGCTCTGTGTTTCTGTAAGGAATTATTTCACTAATGGACCATCCTTAGCAGTTTTCCTCCATGTTGGAATACCATGAATGTGAGTCAGTATATAGCCCTCCTACACTGAGCAAGTAAACTTATCACCTCCCTGCAGCACCAGGGCCCCTCACAAGGAGGCGAGTTCATTTTAATCCAATACATGCAGTGAGGGAATGGGGGGATTTTTGGTGCTGTTTCACCTTCAGGAGCCAAGCTGACACTTCTCCTCTGTCTCGGTGCCATGGCCGGGAGGAGCTTTGCTGGGAGAGTTTGGCTACGTTTCCCAGAGTCTCTCCAGAGTCTCCTTCTCCTCCTTCTCTCTACTCCTCTGCTAATCCTCCTCTCAGAGCCCCCTGCACTCTCTGAAACTCACACTCCACCGTCTCCTTCTCTCTGCGTGTCCCTTTGGGAACAGACACAAGGAACAGGAGAGAGAATCTCAGTGGGACGGTCCCATCCCTCTGCATGTTCATTTCGGGGCAGGAGGTTTGTGTATCTAACTGATGCAGACTCAGGGTCATACACTACAGGCCAGATGCTGCCCTCCATGACCCACAACCTGCCCTTGGAGCCAACGGGGCCAGGTCCGGGGGTCACTGGCTGTAGTCCCTGCTTTGCTCCCCAGCACGCAGGCAGAGACCAGGCCTTCAGCCTTTGCCAGGTGAGCGGCTGCAAAGAGGAAGGCATGTGAGTGAAGACAAAATAAATGTTAATTCCATTGCTAACAATCTGTTTAGAAGCATGTTGTTGAAATGTAAATTAACGTATTGACACCTTGTTACTGTGGAAACGGAGAGAAAAACTCTCAGATAGGTTCGGTTTGGGATTCAGGGGGTTAGCGAGACAGTGATGATTCTGGGGGTTTGCTTAATCAATAAACCCTTTATTTTACAATAAACAATCCTATCCTTATAATAAAACAGTTCTATTTCTATAATAAACAGTTTCACAGCAAGCAATTGCACAGCAAACAATGATAGCAAAGGGCAGGAGAACTCCGTGCATGAAAGGACAAAATGTGCCACGCAAGACTTTAGCATTTTGTGATCTCTCCTGGATCAACGCATGGCTGCCAGCATGTGACACTAGGGTGCCCGGTTTTGGAGTTCCCCAAAGAGGTTACAAGACAAACACACCAGAGAACAGTTAATCCACACTCACAAACATTATATACAGGTATACCATGCTGGCCAGATTCAGTTGCCGTTTGCTTTAGATACTGCAGACGGGAGAGAGCCACTGTGAGTGATCAGTTCACAGTGAAGCGGGCTGGGAAAGATGCGTCAGCCCGCGGAGCCGACACGACCCAGATATACACAGGGTGCCGGGTAGATTCAATTCCTCTCTGCCACCTGGGTTTGAACTTTTATAGTTTCCCCTGGTCAGCAGAGGCTAAGCCCCATTGGTTGCTATTTGCTGCATGACCTTCTAAGGTCATGGCTTGGAGTTTAGCCAACCAGGTGCTCCTGATTTCCCGGGCACGTATGAACCAGCCAACCAGGTGATTACAATTATCCTGGGCACTTGCTGACCACGCACCAGCAGGTGGGGTCACTTTATTTCCTTATAAGGAGACAGGTACATGCGGCTCGTGCTGCTGAGTAAACCCTCCCTAGGCTGCCTCTTTATCCACGTGGGGGGGGGGCAGTGCATGTGGTGCTGCAGACGCCACTATGCAATTCAGTCTCCACACTTCTATTTGTTTCTCTATTTCATAACAACAGCCCAGCTGCCCAAAACAATAATAGGAACTTCACCATAAACATGACAGAATGAAATCTCACCTCTCACCCTTTTCTCCCTCTAGAGACGCTGCGATCAGAACTGGACAGTGAGAAAGGTCAGTGTCTGAGCTCCCGTTACAACCCACCCACCCCCAGTCTCCCCCACTTACATTAACTGACATTACAGTTATCCCCATAAATATGACAGGAGGGTATCTCACCTCTCACTCTGTTCTCCCTCTAGAGCCGTGGTTTTCAACCTGTGTGCCACAAATCCCTGGAGGGCCGCAGACTATGTCCACAAAGGTGTCAGCGGGGGCAGGGCAGGGGAGGGCAGCCCTGGGACAGGGGAGGGGACAGGCTGATGCTGGGAGAGGCAGAGGAGGGGCAGAGGGGAGGGGCAGGCACAAGGGCAGTGGGGGAAGGGAAGGAGGAGGCACCAGGAGGACAGAGGGGGGTGAAGGGAGGTGCAGGTTCCAGGGGGTGCAGGGAAGCAAGGGAAGGAGGTGCCAGGAGGCAGAGGGGGTGAGGCAAGGGGGGGGAGGCTCCAAGAGGCAGGAGAATGAGGAGAGGGGGGCTCTAGGGGGGCAGAGCGGAGTGAAGAGGAGGGTCAGGTGCCAGGGTGGGGGGAGGAGTGGGGCAGGTGCCAGGAGCAGGGGGGAGGGAACAGGCAGGCACCAGGGGCACAGAGTGAGGCATGAGCCCGGGGGCAGCAGGGGTGTCTAGGGCAGGGGTGATCACCGGAGGGCAGAGTAAGGGCTGGTGGCAGGGGGCAGAGTGGGGTGATGGGAGAGGCGGGTGTAAGGGGGAAGAGGAGCCCCGGGAGGCAGAGGAGGAGTGAAAGCGGGGCTGGCCCCAGAGGACTAGAGGGGAACAGGGGAAGGGGCAGACCCCAGTGTCAGAGGGGTCCCGTGGGGAGTGGGGGACACCAGGTGGGCCAAGGATGGGGCGGGGGAAGGTGCAGGTGATGAGGGGACGAAGAGGTGAGGGGTGGGGCAGGCACCAGAGAGGCATGCGGGGAAGTGAGGGGTGTGGTGGGCACTAAAAGGGAGATGGGGGGAGGGAAGGGGCAGACATCAAGAGGCAGAGGGGGAGGGTAGAGGTGGGTGCCAGGGTCACAGGGGAGTGAGGAAGGGGCAGGCACAAGGAGGGCTGAGGGGGGCTAGTGGAGGGGTGGATACAAGGAGGGCACAGAGGTGAGGGGCAGGAGCCAGGGGGAAATGGGGGGTGAGGAAGCAGATAAGCACAGGGGGCTCAGACGAGACGGGTGGGAAGGACAGGCCCTAGGGAGGCACACACGGTCTCCCAGCCACTCCCCGAGCACCAGACACAGGTCCCTGGGATCAGAGCAGGGGGAGTCGATTGGCACTGCCCGGTCGGGGGCTGGTGGGGTGGCTGGAAGGAAAGGGTTAATCCCAGGATGGTGGCACTTTGCTGCCTGCCCCGGGCTGGTCTCTGGGTGCAGCACAGGGCGTGTGTCTCTGAGCAGGTCCCTGCCCACGTACCCGGGCCACTCTCCCCAGACACGGATAATCCAGGTGCCAAGGGAAGGAGCCGCCCAGCAGCGCCGCACTGGTCCCAGCACGAGGTGAGCCGGTGAGCTCAGCAGCAGAGGCAGCGGCAGAGGGGGGGGCTCAGCCATCAGAGCAGCAGCGTTCCCACCTGCAGGGGGGGTCAGCGCCGGGCAACGGGCCGGGCTGGGAGCTCTGGCAGCGAGCGCGGCCTCAGCACCAACAGCCCTGCTGGACACCCTGGGCCTGGCCAGCCTGGGGCAGCCAGCGAGTCTCTCAGGGCCTGGGACTCTGCCCGGGAGGGGTGACAGGTTGGGGTGCCCTGCCCAGGACAGGTGACAGGGGGAGGGGACAGGATGCTCCCCAGGGTCAGTGATTCCCTAGGATGAGGCACCGGGAAGACGAGCTCAGGATCCCAACAGGCTCATGGGCCGGGCTCAGAACTGGCCGGAGCCCAGCCGTGCCGGGGCCGGTGGGAGGGGAGCCGGGATGTGCTGACTCTGGCCGGTCACAGGGAGGGAGCCCAGGTTTCAGGCACTACATGGCGCTGGTGCCAGGAGCAGCTGCAGGGAGTGAATCTCTGCCAGGGGAGGGGCTGGAGTCACTGACACAGGTTTGGCCTCGGTTACCTGCAAATCCTCGGGCTCTTCTGAGTCCTGGAACAAACCAGCAGAGAGAGAGAGGTGAGAATTCACACTGCAGGGGCACCCGGAGCGGGGTCCAGTGCAGGGGGGGCAGACCCTGCTGTCCTGACACAAACAGCCCTGACGGTGCAGCAGCCGCTCTAGCCAGGTACATGGGCCTGTTCCCACCGCACCCAGCTCTGCACCGTCTCACAACAGCCCAGGGCTGGACAGGTTCTGACTCTGTTTTGTCTTTTCTGACCCATGTTCTTGTCCCACGTTCACCTGCTGGGTTTCTCTCCTGTGCAGATCACTGCACACCCGCCCAGCCCAGGGGCTGCTCCATACAGGGGAACAGGCTCCCAGCAGCTGCTGTGCCCTGCTGTAAGGTCTGAGGCCTTGTTTTTTGGCTAAGCAGTAACAGCCATAGCAGGAGAGACAGCAGCCATAAGCTAAGCAGCATGCAGTCACATCTTCACCCTCCTGACATTACATCCAGACAATGGAGTATCGGGCTGTTAAGAAGGTGCTACTGTCCTAATAGTACCGACCACCACCAGATACAGAAACAGATCTTAAGATGCTTAAAGAAAACGTTGTTTGATAGCATCTGCCTGGCAAGGAATCACTTATTGACGACTGTGGTTGTAAAATTTACACTTCTTATTGTTTTGTCTGTATGGGACCCACTTCTCTATTGGGTATTGAATGATTTCTGTTTGGTTCTTTGATTGTTTCTGCTGTTGCATAACTAAGAGAACTAAGTGTGGTTAATTAAGGTGGTCGGGTACGATTGCTTAAAGAATTATTTTCCAATACGTTAAGATTGGTCAAAGATTTATTTTGTAATATGATTGGTTAAGGTGTAGCTAAGCAGGACTCATGTTTCACTATAAAAACTGGGGTCCAAGAGGCAGACCAGCTAGAAGAAAAAAGGGGAACAAGAAAAATAAGAAGGAAAGACCTGAAGGAAGAAGAAGAATCCACCTCCAAGACACCGCCCAAGATCAGACCTGCTAGAATCCTCTGCACAACCCTGACATGCAGCAACCAGAATCCAGATGAGATTGACCTTGCCTGGCTAACAGGGAAAGTCCGCCTGCCTGATGAGGATTGGTGAGCACAGCCCTGTATGCTTAGCATGTGTACTATGTTTGGTAATTATTAATAAATGGAGAATAGGGATATTACTGTGTAAGGCTCCTTCACAGGTAAAAGATCCTGCAAACCCGCAGAGAATTATGCCCGGAGCCCTATGGATTGGGAAATTGTGACCCTGAGCCCTAGAGTGTGAATTGGGTAAATGTAGGTGCCTTTCCCTGGAGTCCTACGGACTGGGGGTGGAGGTGCTTTAACAGGGGTACGCCTGGAGCCCTACAGACTGGGAAAAGGTGCGGTGCCCTAGTGTGTGGGTAACACTGCCCTAAAACAGCTACTCAGGATTCTCACCTCTCTCTGCAGCCAGCCCCTCTGGAAGGAAAGATAGAAAAAGAAAAAGAAATAATTAGTCCCAGTCCCTGTATCACCAGTGCTAACAATCATTCCATCACAGCTTCCAGATGATACGATGTCAGTGAGAGAAGAGGCACTAAGGGCTTGTCCACACTTAAACCGCTACAGTAGCACTGCTGCAGCTGCCCCACTGTAGCACTTCAGTGTAAACGCTCCCTATGCCGATGGAGGGGTTCTCCCATCGGTGCAGTTACCCCACGTCCCTGAGAGGCAGGGACATAGGTCAGCTTAACTACGCCACTTAGGGGTGTGCATTTTTCATGCCTCTGACAGACAGTTCTGCCGATCTGATTTTCTGGTGCTGACCAGGCCTAAGGCCCAAGAAGCAGCTTTTCACTGGGATTTAGGCACCTAAAGATGCAGACAGACACCTCGGGAGATTTGTCCAAGTGCTGAAGCAGCTCAGACACTTCACTCCTATTGAAATCAATGGGAGGTAGGTGCTTAACCTGCTCTGGGGTGTTTGAAAATCCCACCACACACCTAAATACCTCTGAAAATCTGCCCTAAGGTGCTCAAACACTAGGGCCAGATGCTCAGCTGGTGTAAATCAGCAAAGCTCCACTGACACCAGGGAGCTGACAACCTGGCCTGAGTCTGTCTGTGATAACGTGTCTCACGCTGACCAGCTACCAACGTTCCCAAGAAATATCCCGCTTGTCCCTGCCCACGTAGGGCACATTGGAGGGAGACTCTCTCGTTTCCCAGCAGGAGGGCGCTGCCGCAGGGATGGTTGCAGTGGGGAAGGCACTTTCACGCCAAGCTCCTGTTCTCAGCCATCCATGTCTTAATGGGAAATCTGCCTTTCTGCTCAGAACAGCTTCCCTGGAGCTCAGAAATCCACCAACCCCCTGCTCCCCTCCTCCAAACAGAGACAATCACAGCCCAGCAGCGTGGCTGTCAGGAGCCAGGACACAGGCAGCCAAGCACAGCGATCAGAGCAGGCGTCAGGTGCTGAGAAATGGAACCAAGGGCCAGAGCCAGAGCCAGAAGCTGAATGCCCAAGCAGAGGGTCAAACCAGAGCCAGAGCCAGGAATGGGAGCTGAGAGTTAGAACTCAATTATCTGGGTCAAGGAAGGCAGGAGCAGGGCTGGGTCCAAGGCAGAAGCAGGGCTGGGACAGGGCTGGGACAAGGCAAAGAAGCAAGAACAAGGGAGGGTCTAACCCAGCAGCAGGTCAGGGAATTACATTTGTACCAAGGCAGCCTCCAGGAGTTTCCCCTAGGCCTTAAACAGCTTGCCTGGGCCAAGGGTGGGTGGCCCTGCCAGCCAGGGCCTCTGGGCAGGACCCAGGACATCCAGGGGTGCTTGGCCCCACAAGCTCACAGCCCATCAATGGCTGCCCCACCAGCAGTGCTGGCTGCGGGTGTGGATGCAGCAATTGCCCACGGACCCACAGACCCAGATTCTCGCCCTGTGGATCCTCGTGGCAGCTCCATGTTCAACCTCAGCTGGCTGAACTGCAGAGCTAGAGCAGTGAGCAGCAAATCGGAGCCGGAGAGAAACACCCAGAAATTCTGAACAGCAGCAGCTGCAGGAGAGTCAGCCCCTGAGCTCAGCTGGCCAGGCCAGAGCGGCAGTGACTGCGAATGATCTGCCCCGCTCGGTATGAACACTCAGGGAGTGAAATAACCCAGCCAACGGGGGCCTCCCCTCCTGCAGTCTCA
Organism: Emydura macquarii macquarii; assembly: GCF_026122565.2. Lineage (NCBI taxonomy): Eukaryota > Metazoa > Chordata > Testudines > Chelidae > Emydura > Emydura macquarii. Next base: position 34,640 of record NW_027132505.1, on the reverse strand, counting down.
GCTCTGCAGCTTCCCCGTGGGAGTCCCCCACCTGTCCCTGCCCGGACACTGTAAGAGAGAAACCCTCGGAGCGTCCCTTACCCAGGAATCCCGTCACAGCCCCCTGGAGATTGTCCTCTCGAGCAAAATCCCGGATTCTCTTTTCCAGCTCAGGGGATTTGGGCACCGGATGTGGAGACGTCGCCTTCTCTCCCCTGCAGAGACATGAGTGTGTTTATTCCTCCCCCTCCTCGGCCCCAGGTCCCTGCCGCCCAAAGCCAGAAAGGGGAGCGGGTGGGAGCTGGGGCCACAGGCAGAGCTAACAGGGCCGTGACCTCTGCTGCCCAGGGAATTTAGTGCCTGCACAATCTGCCGGGGCCCAGCCTGGGGACTGGCAGCCTCTCTCTGTCCAGAGAGAAAACACAGCCTGGGCAGCGCCAGCCCCAGCTCCCCTCACACCCAGCCCGGCCCATGTTCCCCACCAGGACCTGGAGGGGCCGCTCCCAGGGCTGAGAGAGGGGCCCATTCTCCAGGCCCAGCTGCTCCTCAGCATCTCCTCTCAGGCTCTGAGGAGCCTGGTTGGTCCCCAGGTGGTGGTGGGGTTCTGGGACATGAAAACGGCCCCTCTGAGATGTGAGCTGGGACACTCGGCTCTTTCTCTACAGGCCCCTGGGCCCCCCTCTCTTGGGACAGGCTTTGGGTCATGACAGAGCTGGGGCCAGGTCCCAGCTGGGCCCTCGGGGTGACAGGCCCCAGCCCCAGTAATGATCCCGAGCCAACCCAGCCCCAGGGAGGGTTCTCCAGCCCAGAGCTGTGGGGCGATCCCCTCCCCAGGATGGGTCTCAGAGTCACAGCTCCAGCTGTCCCAGGGCAATGGGGGGGAAGGGCGGCTGGATCCAGAGGGTGAGACCGTCCCACTGTCGGGGATCTGGGGGCTGGGTCTGTAGCCGGGTCTCTGAGCCTCTTCCCAGCACAACGGGGCGTGAGGGGCAGACGAGCCCGGACGTACCTGCTCACGGCGCTTCTGACACCCTAGAGGGGAACGAGAGACAGAGCAGAGAGTCAGTGCCCACGGCCCAGCCCAGCCACTGCCCCAGACGGGTCACTCTGCTCCCACAGCCCCAGCCCCACAGGCTGCTCCCCAGTGGGGTGGAGGCACTAAAGGGCTGTGCTAGTGCGAGCAGAGCCCCTTTCCCACCAGCTGCTCTGCAGGGACGGCCGGGCCCCTGCACTGAGCCCTGGGGCTGGAACAGCCTTTCACCAGCCTCCCTCTCCTTCCCTCCCTGACGGCCCAAACTCCTGTCTCTCTGCAGACTCGGGCCCCTGGCCCTGCAGACTCCCCAGGCCGCGCTCTCTGCACTGAGTTACCCTGTGAGCCCCAAGTGACTCAGGGGCCGTCCCCTCCCTGCGCTGGGCTCTGGGAACATCTGACACGGTCTCACCTGCAGCAGTTCAGGCGCCGGCTGCTGACACTTCCCCTCCAGCTCCGTGATCAGGGCGCTGAGCCGGGAAATCTCCTCGCACAGCTGGGTGCTGTTTTCCTCCCTCCTCCTCCCGATCTCCTCGTCCAGCTCCCCCAGCCGGGCCAGCAGGAGGCGCTCTTGTTCAGCCAGGAACTGGCGCAGCTGCTCAACCTCGGACACCACCAGCTGCCTCTCCACTTCCGTCTGCCTCTGGGGGGCACAGAGAGGGGCAGGGCAGGGACACGGGGAGAGCGGGGCATCATGGGAAATGGCACAAACCTTGTCCAGGCTGCACAGAGCGTTTCATGTCACTTCTCTGCCAGTAGAACTGTGTCTACACCAGGGCTCTGGCCAGGAGTAAAAAATGTCACCAAAAATCATCCCCCCAAACCCCATCACGGTACCAGCAACAGATTTCAGTGTAGACCAGGCCTTGGCAAACGCTGCTGCCCAAACACCCGATGGCATCACTGGAAATGTCTGACACTCAAACCCTGGGAGCAGCAAATGTCTCCCCAGCTTCACCCTGACCCCCTGCGACACCTGTGCACATTCAGCAGTTCTAGTCTCCTCTCACCCCCAGTGCTACAGAGGCAGAGCCAGAGGCTGCTCCCAGCTGCCCTGTGTGACCCCCTGACTTCAGTGGGAATTAACACCAGGGTCACAGAGCATCTGACCCTAACCCCACTGACTGCAGTGGGTCACTCCTGATTTACACCAGGTACCTGAGAGCAGAGTCTGCCCCGCGCTAGTTAAAATGCCCTAAACTCCCTCACTGCATCGACCCTGGAAATCCTTCACCCTCCTGAATTACAGACACCAAACAGGGCAGAGACTCCCCCTGCTGCTGTCGCTGGCGCCCCTGTGCAAACCTGCTGGGCGGGGCAGGGCACCTACCAGGAGCCTCTCGCTCTCCTTGTCCCAGTCGGATTTCAGGCCCTGCAGCTCTTCTCTCTCCTCCCTCAGACGCTGCAGGCGGCTCAGGATTTGCTCCTGCAAACACAGACAAGGGCTCTGGGGGCTGGTTCGGGTCCTTGCTTTGTGCCCTGGGATCGTCACTGAGCAGAGGCTGGGGAACCACGTCCCCTTCTCCAACCCACTGAAAAGTGACTGACCCCAGCTCCAAGGGAACTCCCCGGGCAGAGCTGCTGGGCCCGGCCCGGCTCCTCCCCAGCACCATCAGCCCCAGGAACGTTCTTTGGTCCCGGGATCGGGCACTTCCCAGGTTCCAATCCGGGGCTGCTCAGACCCAGGCCAGGGGCTCTGTGAGTGCAGAGGCTGGGCCTGTAACTCCCAGCCATGGCGATAACTGCACCTACCCTGTACTCCTGGGCAGCCTCCTCGATGGGCAGCGCGGTGTGAGCGCGGTGAGCCCGGGACTCTCTGCAGATCACGCAGATGGGGGCTTGATCCTCCTGACAGAAGAGTTTCAGAGCCTCCTGGTGTCTCTCACACACTCTGCCCCCTCGGGCTCCGGCACCGCCTGCAGCCTCAGGCGTTTCACTAACTGCACCACGTTGCCCAGCTGCCTGTTGGGCCGCAGGTGTCTCTGCTGGGCGGGTTCTCGGCACTGGGGGCAGGGGAAGTTTGGCTCCGACTCCCCCCAGCACTGGCTGATGCAGGCTCGGCAGAAGTTGTGCCCACACTCAATAGTCACACGGGATCTGTGAAATACTCCAGGCAGACGGAGCAAGTCACTTCGTCCTGGAAGCTCCCGGCCAGCTCCCCGGCAGCAGCCATGGCTCCTCCGCCCGGGCCGGGAACAGCCGCTGCGGGTTAGTTTCACTTTCCCTTCTCTGAGCTCAGAGAAGCCGGTTTGGCTGGCGCTGGCTGGGGCGTTTCCCTTCCTGCTGTTCCCAGCGGGCCGGGCTGAGCTGCAGCGAGTCACCGCCAGTGTCACAGCCCCGGGGCAGGGCAGACAGAGCCAGGGCCAGGGCAGTTGTTGGGTCTGGCTTTGGTTTGTCATGTTATGTTTTTATTATATTTTTAAATAGCTACAAACACACACAGAACAAACAGACATAACCAATGGCACCTAAACTTCTCATAGCACATTAACAGCTCACAATGTATCAGCCATTTGCTAACTAACCTTGGATACATTTGAAACGTATCTATAACATGAATGGTAAAATGTAAATCAATTAATTGTATTACACAATTTAGAACAAACAAATTTTGCTGATAAAAATCCAACTAGTTAAATAGGCAAAGTTCATAGGAGGGGGATAGAAACAGGGCAGAAAGGAAGAGGATGAAGATCAGGGGCGGGTAAGGGGCCACCCAAATACTTAATAGGATCAGTGAGATACTGCCAGGAAAGCATCCCATGACTCTGAGAATTGTTCTTAGCTGTTTCTGGTTTGGTTTTCAATTCTTTCCACAGTAGCCAAGCTTACAATGTCTATGCTCCAGTCTGCCATGGTTGGTCAATTTTTGGATTTCCTTTTGTCATACTCGTCTTTTAGCAATTATTAGTGCTGTGCTCAGCCAAAGTGTTTCAGATGTATTCAGCTTCCAATTAACATCCATTAGGTTTTAAATTACCTGGTTATCTTACAACACAATGTTATTTGATAGGAAAAGAAATTAACCGTGCAATTCAGTTCTGCGGGTATAGGAGCCTTCACAGAGCATGTGGGTAAAGTCAGACTCTGTTCAGTCACAGCACCAACATTTCTCTGATGTAGCAGCATCTGTTTTGAACAGTTGGCGAGGGGTCCCATGCATTCTCCATAGGATTGTCAGCTGGATTAATCTTCAACAGAGATCCAAGGAGCAATTCAGAGCAGTGGTTAAAATTTGTTTCCATTGGATAGCAGAGAATACTTGGCCTAGTTCCTTCCATTTCTTTTCTAGAGAATCTGTGTTTAATTCCAATTTGCTGGCCAAGTGTTGCCATAGGTATTGACGATCTGGGTAATAATTGGAGAGATGAAAGCAGTTCAGCTGGGTCAGGGATAGCTCAGGCACTGGGGCCAAACAGCTGGAGATGACATGGTTAAGGTGGATATAGTGCCACTCCTCCTTCATCTCTAGACTGAACCTTTCTTGTTATATTCTGGAAGGGGGGAAGGTGTCATTTTCAATAAATTGACTGACAGTCAGATTCCCTCTTCTAATACCATCTGGCCAGGGACAGGCAGACTACTAGACAGAGTTTTGAGTTACCCCACAAAGAGACCTTGGTATGTAAAAGGAGGTGATTTTTAAAATTAGTAAACATCAGACACCAAGTATTTCCAGCTGCCACAGTAGTGGGCCATTGTTCTTTAGGGAATCCATAGTGATCCGTGTGTAGTCACTGGAAAGGGGTGAAGGAGCCGCCAATTCTGCTTCCAGCTGGAGTCATTCCAGGGCTGCACCACACAAGGGAAGGCATCTCTGGGCTGCTTGGCTAAGAGTTATCGCCTGATGGTAGAGTACAAAGTTTGGAAATCTAAAACCACCTGTTTTGACAGGGAGCTGCAACCTGTGTAAGGAGAATCTGGACTTGTTACCAGCACCCACAAGAAGGACCCGAAGATGGTGTCAAGTTTGGTAAAATAAAAGGGAGGTGTAGCCGGAGATTTGTCTGAAGCTATTTGAATCTGCTAGGCAGAATGATCATGTGAAAAGGGTTGCAGAAAAGCCTCAGAAGGGGTTTAAAATTATAACAAAAATAACCGTAATTAATTAAACAAATAAAGAGTGGTGTCAGTGTCTGGACATTCTGTGGTATTTAAAATATTGATAAGTTTTAGGAAAAGGATCTTTAGGATAAAATTTCACAAGTGAATCTGGTGTTGGCAATTAGAAAATAGCTCCCCTCTCTGTTCACTCCTAACTCCCTCCTCACTCCTAGCCCCTCCCCTATCTATTTTGACGTTCTTGTTCCTAATGTGACCCCTCCCCTACCTGAAAGGGATAGCTCTATATAGCCAGCTGTCAGTGGGCAGAGAGCTGAGATCACAGGAGGAGAAGAGCAGCTGAAGGGGGAAAGGAGCTTGGTGACAAAACCTTGCTATGAAAACATCTGGACAGCGGTGAGCATCACTGAAGCCAAGGGGTGCCTTAGGCTTTAGACAACTGGGCTAACTGAGTCCCTGCTCTGGGCCTGGGGTATTTCCAGTAGAGACATGGAAGTGTTAGTACCATCATACAAGGTGATGGTGAAACCTCATTCGGAATAGTGTGTGCAATTGTTGTTTGCCACGTATAAGATGAATTCAGACTGGTACAGGTGCAGAGAACAGAGACTAGAAAGATCAGAAGAATGGAAAACCTGCCTTATGAGAGTCGACTCAGAGCTTTGCTTGTTTAGCCAAACCACACTAAGGCTGACGGTTAACATGATTGGTCTCTCTAAATACATCAGAGGGATACATACCGGAGAGGAAGAGGAATTAAATAGTTAATCACCAGTGTTGATACAAGAACAAATGGACATCAACTGTCCATCGACAAGTTTACAGTTGAAATTAGATGAAGGTTTCTAATCACCAGAGGAGTGAAGTTCTGGAACAGCCTCCCAAGGGGAGCTGTGGGGCAAAAACCCTAACTGACTTGGAGACTGAACTTGCTATGTGTATGGCGGGGATGGTGTGATGATGCTGCCCACAATGGCATGTAGCTGCTTTGCAACTACTAGTAATAAATATCCCCAATGGCCAGTGCTGGGACACTAGATGGGGAGGACTCTGAGTTACTACAGAGAATTCTTTCCCAGGTGTCTGGCTGATGGGTCTTGCCCACATCCTCAGGGTCTAAGAGTCTGTGATATTGGGGTCAGGAAGGAATTTTTCCCCAAATCAGATTGGCAGAGCCCAGGGTTTTTTGGGTTTTTTTTTTTTTTTTTGCTTTCCTCTGCAGCACGGGGCATGGGTCACTTGAAGATTTAAACTAGGTTAAATTCTGGATTCTCTGTAACTTGGAGTCTTTCAATCATGATTTGAGCCTCTAGGAACTCAGCCAGAGGTTGTGGGTCTATTACAGGAGTGAGTGGGTGAGGTTCTGTGCCCTGCTCTGTGTTGGAGGTCAGACTAGATCATGATGGTCCCTTCTGGCCTTAAAGTCCATGAGTCGATGTTGTGCTCTGTGTTAGGATACAAGAGTTGGGACTGGACTGTAACAGCTTTATCCATGAACTATAGAATTTCCCTGACCCAAATTTATCCAGGGTAAGAAACCGATATTGCCCGTTCACTCTGTCAAAGGCTTCTCTGCATCGAGTGAAATGTTTGCATGGGAATTTCTACAGTGCCGATGGAATGCCATAGCATTAATCAACTGCTGTGTGTTATCTGAACCAGGCCTTTTTAAGTAAATCCCACCTGACTAGGGTGAACCATCTCACTCATTACATTTTTCAAGCCTCTTAGCCAATATTTCCACAAATATTTTAAATCCATGTTGATTAAGGAGATGTGTCCCTTCCTATTACACTCTTGCGCAGCCAAATTGTTAAGGTGGCTTTCCTGCAGGAAGATAATCTCTGCTTTCATGTTTTTAGATGAGAGATCATTCTTTTTTTTTTTTTTTTAAATGGGGAATTCCCCCCTTTGTTGTTCCAGAAATCAGAGTTGATGATAGTCATAAGGGGGGCTTAGGTCAAATATCTCTGTGTCAGGCAACTGAGCAGTGCCATTGCCTGGGCCATAGGTACGATGTTTACAGGTGTGTGTTATGTTTATGGCATACAACAGAGCAGTTACAGCAGTTTATGACTGTACCTCTCTGGGAGGTTGCAGTGTTATATGACAGTTACTTAACACCCAGAACCCTAACAGCCAGGAACCAAAACCAGAGAGATCAGAGCAGGCTGCTGCCTAAGGCAGAGCGGCACTTACCAGCCGACCTTCCTGTCGGCTGCTTCTTTGCAGAGCTTGGGCTGTCAGGCCCAGATAGTGAGCTCCGGCATCAGCCTGGGTGGCAGGGTTCTGGTGTCAGCCCCGGGGCTCTAGCTGTCAGTGTTTGGGGGGACAAAATATCCCTGCTCGGGGCCCCCAATGGGCTAGCACCTCCTCCCTCCACACAGCCTGAGTTCGGCACCCAGGCTCCCTCTGCCATGAATGGGGAGAGATGGGGGCTAAGAATGGGACCCACAAAAGCCAGCATGCTAGGTGACCCCTGCCAAGCTGGCTAATGAGAGATGGTGGCCGGAGGGGGGTGTCTGAAGCTCCACCCCTCCCAGAGTCAGGTGCCTAAGCCTGGACTGAAGGGCGGCACCGATCCCAGCTTGTGACCCGCAGCCAGCAACCCCTCGCCTAGACTCAGGCTCCAAAGTCGTTTCCTGGGAAAATGAGCTGGGCACCTGCCTTGCCCCGTACAAAACGGCCGGAGGAGGAGGTGGCTGTAGGGCTGCCCTACAGCTTCCAGCCTCACGGTCAGAGCCCTCGCCCGGGATGGGGGAGATCCAGGTTCAATTCCCCCCCTGCCAGTGGAGAGAGAGAATTTGGACAGGGATCTCCCACTTCCCAGCAGAGCCCCTAGACACTGAGCCATGGACAGGCAGACGGGTGTTTCCCTCAGTCTCTGCTCCTGAAGCTGTTCCTCCGTGTGTAAAACGTGAAATAGTCACTGGGCCAGAGAGCGTGTGGGGGCCGTGGGTCCCTAGTGGTGGTGAGGGCACCCACGTGGGGGCTGGGAGATCCAGGTTCCCCTCCCCCTGCTCCAATGACTAGTTATTTATACACCCTGGAACAGCATCAGCAGGACAGATTGAGGGAGACCCTCCCCCCCAATGAGAATCTCCTACAGCCCCTGTCTGAGGGAGGGAGACCTCTGATCAAATCCTTTCCTCCTGCTGGCAGAGATGGGGGAATTAATCCCAGTTCTGCCCATCCCAGGTGAGGGCTGTAATCACTGGGCTACAACTTCTAAGGTGGGAGGGTGGCACCATCACCTGCTCCTCCCCCAGCTGGGTTTGGAATGAGCCTGGCCCGGTACCACATCAGGCAGCGCAGACAAGCTGGGTGGAGGAGCACCCATCTCCCCTGACTCGTGGGTGGCACTGAGGCTTGGGTGTGCAGACGCCCAGGGGGAGGCAGCAGAGCACATGCCCAGAGGCAGAAACGTAGGTGCCAGGCAGCTTTGACAGGGAAAGTTCAGGCACTCAGAGAGTTTAGGCACCTACAGGGCTCGGCCGCAGCCAAGCAGGGGTTTGTGGAACTCAGAGGAGCCTAAAACTGGGACTTAAGACACCTAAGAACCTTTGTGGATCTGGGCCCTTGTGAGTGGCCTGTTCCCACCACCCTGCAGCCAAGTCTGGCTCCCGTCCAGGCCTCTGTAGGGGGTGATATTCAGGGCTGGCTGGGGCTGCAGCATCAGGCTCCATAATAAAAATGCACATAGGGAAAGTTACGGCCCATCCAGGCGCTGGAGCACTTTAAAAAGAAAAGGCCCAGGGCTCCCTCCACAGAGCCCTGCCAGGCTCCTTCCAGCCTGGAAAAGCAAAGACAAAAATGAACTGAGCAGCCTCATGCAGAGACCTTTTCAGGCCAAGAAGCGGCCCCTACAACCTCCTAGCTCCATGCTTCCCTGGGCTGGGAGGAGCAAGAAGAAAGGTCCCATCTCCAGCTTCTTTCTTCTCCCATGTAAATACCGCCTGTCATTGGCAGGCAGCATCGACTGGGTGGGGCAGGGCAGCCCTGCTGGGAATTACCACTTGTCACCCAGCTCCAGTGTAGTGCAGTGTAATGTTATGTGGGTCACATGTTTTCCTTGGGTCACACTTTCTCCTAAGGTTCCATTTCTGAAGAGTTTATAAGGGATTAATTAATGATTAATAGATTCTTTAATAAATGGTTAATTAATTGTTTTAGATTTTTACAGAGTCCAGCAAGTCAGTAGGTTGCCCTGTACGTGCCCTTCTGCCAGTCGAAGTTGGCATCAGCAAGGGCTGGGCTCAATACCTGGGGTTCCTTTTTGAGAGTACAACAGGAAACTGGCTCCAGCCCCCACCCAGCAACCTGGGACAATTACACATCACCCCTGGGGCGCGTCTAGCGGCAACACTTCCCCTCTCGCATGCACAGAGACTGAGGCCTCGTCTACGCTAGCACTTATGTGAAAACCACCCCCTGAGCGACATCAGTTTTGCCGGCATAAGCGCTAGCGTGGACAGGGCTATGTAGACAGGACACGCTCTCCCACTGACGTAGCTACCGCCACTCGTTCAGGTGGTTGTGTTATGTCGGCGGGAGAGCTCTGTGCCATCAATACAACACGGCTACACAAGCACCTTACAGCGGCACAGTTGGACCGATACAGCTGAGCCACTCAAAGTTTTACGTGTAGACAAGCCCTAAGTGTAGAAAAGAAACTTTTAATAAAAGGGTCACTGAGACCAGCCAGGCCCCGGGTGTAGTTAGAGTTGGAGGGACTGAGGCAGTTGAGTTTGGAAGGGTCGAGGGGATCACTTGCACCTGTCGGGAGCCTGGTGAGGTAACAAGCTCACCGGGTGGGTAGCGCTGAGCAGAGCAGCAGCGTAATAGGCTGAGCCAGGCAGCAGGAAGGGGCTCCACAGAACTGCTGCTGTGCTGCAATGTACCTGGAGCATAAAGAGTAATAAAGACACTTGGGGCAGGTAGCCAGGTGCACTGTACGTGCTGCTTAATTCCCCAAGTGGGCCTGCCAGCCAGGGGCTCCAGGAGCTGACGGGGGAGCCCATCCACAGTCAGATAGTTACAAATGAACATCCCCACCATTGTCTGCAGGACAGTTTGTGCTGTAAATTGTTGGTGACAACAGAGTTTTATGTCGCTTCAGATACCAACAATGCAATAAGATTGCATGAGAAATCCCAGTAATTAACCATAATTTCAGTAGGAAATAGGGAAAGGAACACAGGTATTTCTGTAGGAAATTTTAAAGAAAATGTATCTATTTTCAGCTTAACCTTTCCCTGTGTGAAAAACTGGGAAAAACACATAGCTTCACCAGCTCGTGCCACTTAGAAACCAGCAGACAGGATGAAAAGCCAAATTAATCCATCACAAGATAATTTGAGGGTATTTATTTTCAAATAATCCAGGGGTAAGGAAAGGGCAGTCTGCCATGAATTGAATATTTTGAATAAATCTTCAAAATTGAACTCATTGCAAATGTTCATACTGCATCAAGTTTGAAACAAAGAGTAGTTTGTAGCAATGCCATGTGATGTGCTGCCCATCATACCTCAACTCAACTATCTCATCAAGAAATTAAGTGCAATCACTAATGTCAAGAAATTAGACCAATCAATCACTATTTTTACAGAGCATTCCAGAAGATGGAGGACAGAACCCAGAGCAACTTGGGATGAATTTATTTTCTTTGTGCTCTAAATCTCACATGACACCCAAAATATCCCCCTTTGGACTAATGTATGACTGAGAAAAAAGTTTCCCAATGAACTTTTCACCAAATTGCATGGTAAGTCTCTTTAAGTCAGTGTCTTTACTACAGTTCAGTTAACTGGTGATTATTCAGTTCAAGGAGTACAAGCCTTTCTCCATTTCTTTACCAAATTGCATTTCTTGTGTCCTCATCACTAAGAACACAAAGAGCCCATGGAAATCAGCAGTGGCCACTGACAACACATTGGGTGCAGATAATATTTCTATAGAAAAACAAATGAAAAAGGTTATGGTAGAAGAGAGATCTGTGTATGGGAAAATAGCATTTGGGGTTGGGGACCATGTTGTGGTAATTGATGTGACAAGGAGAACAAGAAAAGGAGGGTCAGATATAGCTGATTATATGTAGCTAGAAAGTTAAAAATCATATGAATTAATTCTAGCTGAAGTTCTAGGAATGTTATTATAGAATCTGCTGAGTTAATTGAAATATTTTGCTTATTTGATTGTGTCATTATTTGTTCACCTTATTACTTTTCAAATGTGCAGTGCAAGTCCTGCAGAAGGTGGATGCATGTGCCCTGCCTTCCAGAGGGAGCCAGTCAAGACAATACTGAGAGAGAGCAGAGAGAGAGAGAGAACACACGTCTGTGTGTTTTGATGTTTATGAACCTGTACATTGCAACTGAATAATCCAGTCTGCCAATGTAGTAATTATTTTGATAAGACAAATATTTTGGATTTCTTGAAATGACGCAGTTGAAATAAAAATGGTGCTAATAGAGAAGTTAAACTTTAATGTAGATTTGAGGGAAGAATCAAAAAAATAAATGTTAATAATTCCATTTCTAGAAATATGTTTAGATACTTGTTTTTGAAATACTGTTGAAATTTAAATTATTCTTGTATTCAAACCTTGTTACAATAAAAACATTTTCTAAATTTGAAACCTTTTTTCTTTCCCTCCTATTTTACATTGAGATTTCACAGGGGTATATTCTGACAGGAGTGACTGATCCCCGTCCGTCACCATCTGCTACCCCTGGACCAGGGGATGGGGAAAGGAGGAGGAGCAGCAACATGTGATGGGGCAGCAGAAGACACGAGCTGTCTGTCCGTATTTCCTACCAGGATCACCCTGTGCCAGGAGCTCTTTGTCGCACTGCACCGGGGTGGGGCAAACACATGGGGAAGGGGGAAAAGATGCCTGGGCTCCCTCTGTGAGTGGGTCCCATTCACCCAGCCTGGCCCCTCCCTCACACAGCCCTGGGGCTGGGCTCTCACCCACCTTCCCCAGGCCCAGCTACCGAACCCCTCCCCCAGCTCTCCCCACCCTCCCCCCATCGCACTGGGACCAGCTCCCCCACAGGCTGAGGCTGCAGCGCAGAGCGGCCCGTACAGCAGGGCCCTGGCGCTCTCACCCCTGCCCCCGCGCTGCCCCCTGGGGCCATTTCAACCCCTGCCATGGGCAGAGACTCCCCCAGGGCAGGAAATGCTGGGACCTTCCCCTCGCTCACTGGCCCCGTCTCAATCACTGGGCTCCCACCCCTCCCCCTCATTTCTGCCTGAGGTTCTTCCTCCTTCAGGGGCCTCTCCCCTTCCCCCTGGTTACATCCCCCCCGAGTCTTCCTCATGTCAGCTGCGCCCTTTGCTGGCCTCTTGCTGCAGCCCCCTCCCCACCCCAACCCTCAGCCTCCACCCCTGACATTGCCCCACCCAAGCTATACACACCCTGCCCTGCCCCCAGACCAGCAGCTGGTTCCCCGCACCCACTTCTCTGCCCCTCTCCCCTCCCCCATCTGACAGGCCTGGTGCTGGGACCTGAGGGGCAGGTGGCGGGGGGCAGGTGATGCCCTTTAGACCCTCCCCTGGGCACAGGCCTGGGGGCTGCTCAGCGCTGGGAGGGGACAGTCTCTGCCGCGGGTGTCGCTGTCAGGGACAGAGATTCCCTCCGGCCTGGGCTGGGACCGGGCAGATGATCAGGGGAGCCGCGTTTTTACCCCCAGCATTGAGACCAGGATAGAAATAAGGGCGAAGCGTCCCGGAGAAGGTGTCAGTGAAAGTGAAGAGCTGGGACCTGTCAGTGACATTGTAAAATGAGACCTCGCCCGCCTCATAGTCCAGGAAAATCCCCACCCGGCTGGGCCTGACGCTCACGGGGAGGGGGTCCAGGGGGAGGTGGAGGGCCTTGTATTCCCCATCCCTCAGCACACGGCCCAGTATCCATTCCCAGGTGTGAGTGTGACCATCCCCTTCCTGCTCACAGATTCCCTACAAACCCCCAGAGCCCAGTCAGTCTTGTCTCCCACCTCCACCTCCCAGTAACGCCTCCCGCCCGGGAACCCCTCAGCGCCCAGCACACAGGAACTAGTATCAAATCTCTCAGGATTGTCGGGCAGATCCTGGCGTGTGTCTCCGAGTCTCACACGTTTCCGATCCTCAGACAGGACGAGTTTGGGATGAGCCGTGTCTGGATCCAGAGTCACGTCCACTGGGGAGAGAGTCACAGAGTCAGGGCCGGGGCAGGGGCTGGTCACGGGGATCAAAGGGAAATTAACCTGCATCCCCGTTAATCGCTGGGGGGGGGGGGTTGTTGCCCGTTAAGGGGAGTCAGGGCCCCTCTGCCCATGGGAGCGAACTTGAGGGGAAGGAGAGCAGGAGCGGGGGAGGGGTGGGGTGGGAAGGTGTCAGCGGGGGCAGGGCAGGGGAGGGCAGCCCAGGGACAGGGGAGGGGACAGGCTGATGCTGGGAGAGGCAGAGGAGGGGCAGAGGGGAGGGGCAGGCACAAGGGCAGTGGGGGGAAGGGAAGGAGCAGGCACCAGGAGAACAGAGGGGGGTGGAGGGAGGGGCAGGTCCCAGGGGGCACAGGGAAGCAAGGGAAGGAGGGGCACCAGGGGGCAGAGGGGTGTGGGGGGAGCTCCAAGGGGCAGGGGAATGAGAAGAGGGGGGGACTCTACGGGGGGCAGAGGGGAGTGAAGAGGAGGGTCAGGTGCCAGGGGGGGAGGGAGGAGGAGTGGGGCAGGCACCAGGGGCTGGCTCCAGGACACTAGAGGGGGTGAGGGAAGGGGCAGGCAGGCGGGGCAGAGGGCTCTCAATGGCAGTGGGCACACACCAGGTGGGCAAAGGGGGCTCGTGGGAAGGCGCAGGTGACAAGGTGACAAGGGGGTGAGGGGAGGGGCAGGTGCCGGGGGGCAGGGGCAGAGGGGAGAGGGGAAAGGCAGAGCCCAGGGGGCACCAGGGGAGCAAGGAAAGGGGCAGTCGTTAATGGGGAGAAAGTGAGGATAGCAGGGGTGGGTGCCAGGGGTACGGGGGGGGGGGAGTGGAGGGGCTGGCACCAGGAGGGCTGAGGGGGGTGAATGTTGGGGTGGCTGCAAGGTGGGCAGAAGGGGGGAGGGTCGGGTTCTGGGGGTAGAATGGGGGGAATGATGGGCAGGTGGGCACGGGGGGGCAGAGAGGGGTGTGGCAAAGGGCGGCCTTATGGGGGCAGAGGGTAACGCAGGGAGGGGTGGGCACCGGGGGGGGGGAAGAGGGTGGACGAGGGGAGGGGTGGGACTCTGAAGGTAAAGTGGGTGAGGTGAGGCATGGACAGCAGGGGCTAAAGTGGGGCAAAGGAAAGGGCAGGCACCAGGGGACAGATGGGGGTGAGGGTAGAGAGGGGCCCCAGGGGACCAGAGAAGTGAAGGGAGGGACTGGCAATAGGGCATGGGGGTGGGGAGTGGAGGGGCAGGGGCTGGTGGGGGATGGGGAAGGTGGCAGTGGGGAGGGGTGCGAGGGAAGGGGCAGGCACCAGGCGGCGAGGGGAGGGGCTTCAGCCATTGGATGATCAAGGGGGTGTATCAGGGGATGGGAGGAAGCGGGAACAAGTGGGTGTCAGGGGTACAAGGGGTGGGGGAGGGGTGACAGCCGGAGGCAAAGAGGGGCAAGGAAAGGGGCCTGCAACCGTGGGGCAGATGGGGGAGCAGATAGGCAGGCAGCAAGGGGGCGGAGAAGGGGCAGGCACCAGGGCCAACAAGGGGCAAAGGGTGTGGCAGATATCAGGGGGCAGAAGGGAGCAAGAGAAGGAGTTTGTGCTGGGGGGGCATATGTTGGGGGGCAGAAGGGAGGAAAGAAAGGGGCAGGTAAAAGGATGGAGGGGGGGAGGGGAGAAGCGGGTGCCCTGGGCAGAGAAGGGGGTGAAAGGAGGGTTGGGCACCAGGAAGGCAGGGGGTGAGGGACGCCATGGATGAAGGGGGGGCAGAGGGTGGTCAGGGGTGTGGGCATCAGGAGGGTAAAGGGGGAAGAGGCAGGTACTGAGGGATTGAGGGGGGTGGAGCAGAGGGTCTGACACAAGGAGGGCAGAGAGGGGAGGGGCAGATGGGGGGGGGCAGATGGGGGAGGGGGGGTAGGAGACATGGGAGCAGAGGCAGAAAGGGGAGAGGTGGATGCTAGGGGGTAGAGAGAGAGGGGTGGGCAACAGGATGCAGAGGGTGGTTGGGTGAGGGGGCAGGTGCCATAAGGGCAGGGGGTGAAGGGAGGGCAGCAGACATAGCAGGGAGGAGGGGGGTGAGGAGAAGGGCGGGAGGCAGGACAGCAGAGGAGGGTGAGGGGTGGGGTGGGCATCATGGGGCAGTGGCAGGCACCAGGTGGGCAGATGGGGGCAAGGGGAGAAGGGGGAGAGGTGGATGCCAGGGGGCAGAGGGTGGTTGGGGATGAGGGGCAGGTGCCAGGAGGGCAGGGGGTGCAGGAGGGTGGGTTCCAGGGGGCAGAGGGGGTGAAGGGGAAGGGCACGTGCCAGGGAGGCAAAGGGGAGAGAGGTGCGAAACCCCACGTCTGTCACCCCTGCTCTGGGACTCAATTTTCTCCCTGCGCCCGGCCAGATTGGCCTGAAATGTCCAGCGTTTTCTCCCCAGGCTGGAGAGCGCTGAGGGGACCTTGTAGGGGGAAGCAGTTCAGTGTCACAGGTGGGGGGAGGGATGATCAGGACTAACGTGGGGAGTGTCTACAAGTGCCGGGCATGTCTGTGGCTGTGGGACGTGGGGAGCTGTGGGGTGGTGGTGCCAGCACAGAAGGAGCCTGGATCCAGAGTTTCTGGGAGCCGCGGGGATGGGGCAGGTTGGGAGCAGGGAGTGAGATGGGGAGCTCCGGGCTAGCAGGGCCCATTCACCACCTCGCAGGCACTGGCTGTGGGGGTCACCGCCAAGGAAGGAGTAGATCTGGCGCCGTGTCCTGCTTGGCATGGTTGGTACCTGGGGCAGCCCCAGGGCAGGAACCTGCAGGGGCTGGGTGCTCTCCTGGGGTGGGCTGGGCAGACAGTGCCGCGGCGAGGGGACAGGCGGGGTATGTAGAGCAGGCAGATGTCCTGGTTTTTTGGACCTCAGAGGTGGCAACCCTAACAAGCCCCCCAGTGGTGTTTGTGTGACTCTCCTGCCTGCCCCATCTCCGCCCCCCCCTCACCCCAGCTCTGTGCGGTAAGATACCCCAGAGTGCAGGGATCCCTGGGCCAGTGGTGCTGCAATGTGTGTGCATGGCCCCTGGGCTCTCTGACCCCTGCTGGAGCTGCCCCAGACTCTCCCAGCATGCACCAGTGCACACACAGCCAGGCAGCATGCTGGGAGCAAACACACACACACACACACACACACACACACACACACAGCTCAGCCACAGCTGTCAGGCAGAAAAGGTGCCGTGTGGGCACAATTTGCTGTAACTGGGTCTGGGGAGTGTCACAAGCTGGTTATAAAAACCCATCTGCTCTTGCAATGGGGACAGGACCTTCATTGCCCCAAACCCATGAAGACACAGAACAGCTCCTGTCTGGTCATGTTATGCTAGCAACGAATTACTAAAGCCTGGTCTGAGCATGTGAATCCTGGGAAGAGAGAGCTGGGCAGTTCAGTGCCAGTTATGGACAGGTGAGAATGTCCGTCCTGCAGACCCAGCTACCGCCCTGGACAGCTGACAGCAGGGTCAGTATTTCCTCACCAATCAGCCCTTTCCCACAGGGGGCGTGTCCCTGCCCTGCAATAAACCCGGGTGTCGTCTGCCCCTTTCCATCTGCCCCAGTGACATTGCTGCTTCTAGCCTATTGAATGTCATAGGAAAATGCTTTGGGCAGGGATGGGAGCAGAGAGCCCCCAGGGGGAGGAGGGGTCTCACCCTGGATAAAATATCAGCGGGATGTACAGTACCTGCGTAGGGCGGGGTCATTCTCCACCCTGCAACCAAGCACAGACAGAGGGGTGAGAACGCCCCTGAACACAGACAGGCTGAGCAGGAGACAATGTCAGACAAGGGTGATACTGGGGGGAATGGAACTTACTGAGCTCAGCCTGGAGTTTCTCTAAAAAGAAAACAAAGAGAAACGCGTCAATATCACATTATCTCACCAGGGGAAGCGAGTCAAAAAGGCCTTAAAGCAGGGAAGTTAAAATCCTTAGACTGGCCTGGAGGCTACGTCAGCAACCAGAGCCTGGCACCCCCTGGGCAACAAAGGCATCAGCGAGGGGAGAAATACAGTAACCCCATCCGGCCACCTGGCCAGGTGCAAGAGAGTGTTAGAGCCAAACAGGGATCCCTCAGCACATGGAAAATATTAACCCTGTGAGCCAGGAGAAAGGAGCGTGCAGTGCAGCAGGTGAAGTGTGTGATGGGAATTAGGAGGCTAGAATGGAATTAGCAGAGTGAACGGCCTGAGATATAAACCAAATACCAGGGAATCATTTCAGTCTATCAGAATCTATCTGTAGACAATCGATGGGTCCCTGGTTCAGCAGGGGATAAAGGGAGCAATTGGGGAGGATAAGGACAATGCTGAGAGATTAACTGATTTCATTGCATCAGTTTTTACCACAGAGGGTGCAGGGGAGAGACCTGCCCTGGGGTGGCTCTTTTTAGGAAATAAAGATCAGAGGTTGAGATGTGAAGAGGAGATATTGGAACAAACTGATCAATGAAAGAGCCAGCAGCCACCAAGAGCAAAGGAGATCTCTCCCGCTAACATCTGCTGGGAGAGCAACGCAGCAGAGCACAGATAATCCAGGGAGGTTTTGGAGAGTGTTGTGGACAACTTTCTGGTGCAAGTGCTGGAGGAACCTACTAGGGGCCGTGCTCCTTTTGACCTGCTGCTCACAAACAGGGAAGATTTGGTAGGGGAAGCAGAAGTGGGTGGTAACCCGGGCAGCAGTGACCATGAGATGGTCGAGTTCAGGATCCTGACAAAAGGAAGAAAGAAGAACAGCAGGATACGGACCCCGGACCTCAGAAAAGCAGAGTTTGACTCCCTGAGATGGGCAGGATCCCCTGGGAGCCAAATATGAGGAGGAAAGGAGTCCAGGAGAGCTGGCTGTATTTTAAAGAAACCTTATTGAGGGCACAGGAACAAACCATCCCGATGTGCAGAAAGAATAGCAAATATGGCAGATCAACAGTTTGGCTTAACAAAGAAGTCTTCGGTGAGCTTAACACAAAAAGGAAGCTTACAAGAAGTGGAAGCTTGGTCAGATGACTAGAGAGGATATAAAAATACTGCTCAAGCATGCAGAAGTGAAATCAGGAAGACCAACGCACAATTGGAGTTGCAGCTAGCAAGGGACATGAAGGGTAACAAGAAGCGTTTCTACAGGTATGTTAGTAACAAGAAAAAGGTCAGGGAATGTGTGGGTCTCTTACAGAATGGGGGAGGCAACCTAGTGACAGATGATGTGGAAAAAGCTGAACTACTCAATGCTTTTTTTGCCTCTGCCTTCACAGACAAGGTCAGCTCCCAGACTACTGCACTGGGCAGCACAGAATGGAGGGGAGGTGAGCAGCCCTCAATGCTGCAAGAACAGGTTCAGGACTATTTAGAAAGGCTGGACATGCACGATCCACCTGGATTTCAATAATTTCCACCCCACCGTCAACCTCAGCCTGGACCAATCCACACAAGAAATCCACTTCCTGGACACTATAATACAAATAAAGGATGGTCACATTAATACCACTCTATACTGAAAACCAACTAACCGCAATAGATATCTTCATGCCTCCAGTTCCACCCCAGACACATTACACGATCCATTGTCTACAGCCAAGCCTTAAGATACAACCAGATTTGTTCCGATCCCTCAGACAGAGACAAACATCTACAGGATCTCCATAAAACATTCTTAAAACTACAATACCCACCTGGAGAGGTGAAGAAACAAATTGACAGAGCCAGATGGGTGCCCAGAAGTCACCTACTACAGGACAGACCCAACGAAGAACACAACAGAACACCACTGGCCATCACCTACAGCCCCCAGCTAAAATCTCTCCAACACATCATTAAGGATCTACAACCTATCCTAGCAGATGATCACTCACTCACTCAAACTGTGGGAGGCAGATCTATCCTTGCTTACAGACAGCCCCCCAACCTGAAGCAAATACTCACCAGTAACAGTACACCATACAAGAAGAACACTAACCCAGAAACCTATCCCTGCAACAAACCCTGTTTCCAACTCTGCCCACACATCAACTCTAGTGACACCATCACAGGTCCTAACCACATCAGCCACACCATCAGGAGCTCATTCACCTGCACATCTACTAATGTAATATATGCCATCATGTGCCAGCAATGCCCCTCTGCCATGTACCGGACTGTCACTACGCAAAAGAATAAATGGACACAAATCAGACATAAAAAATGGTAACATCCATAAACCAGTCGGAGAGCACTTCAGTCTCCCAGGACACTCTGTAACTGACTTGAAAGTTGCCATACTTATACAAAAAAACGTCAAAAACAGACTTCAGCGAGAAACTGCAGAGCTGGAACTCATCTGCAAACTTGACACAATCAGACTGGGTCTGAACAGGAACTTGGAATGGTTCTCTCATTACAAGAAGTAATTGTCACTGTTCACACATTCTCACCTCCAAATCTGTGGTTGTGAATAGGCCTCAGCTACTCTAACTGAATGGACTTTGCTTATACCTACCTTCCCCAACTGTTGGTCCTTACCCTTGGATGTATATATATACCTCCAATCTGATTTCTATTCCTTACATCTGATGAAGTGGGTTACAGCCCACGAAAGCTTATGCCTGCAGAAATTAAATTTATTAGTAAGATCATTGCCAGAAGATTGAGGGAAGTAATTATTCCCCTCTATTTGGCTCTGGTGAGGCCTCATTTGGTGTACTCTGTCCAGTTTTGGGCCTCCCACTACAGAAAGGATGTGGACAAATTGGCAAAAGTCCAGCAGAGGGCAACAAAACTGATTAGGGGGCTGGAGCACATGACTTATGAGGATAGGTTGAAAGAACTAGACTTGTTTAGTCTTCAGAAGGGAAGAATGAGGGAGATTTGTTAGCAGCACCTGAAGGGGGGTTCCAGTGAGGATGGAGCTAGGCTGTTCTCAACAGAACTAGGAGCAATGGTCTCAAGTTGCAGTGGGGAAGGTCTAGGTTGGATATTAGGAAAAACTTTTTCACTAGGAGGGTGGTGAGAAACTGGAATGGGTTACCTAGGGAAAATCTCCATCTTTAGAGGTTTTTAACCTGCGCTGACAAAGCCCGGATGATTTAGCTCAGGTTAGTCCTGCTTTGAGCAGGGGGTTGGTCTAGATGACCTCCTGAGGTTCCTTCCAACCCAAATCTCTCATTAAAATCAGCTGCTATTCTGGAGACTCGGAGGTTTGGGAATGTTGTAGCCAGCTTTAAATTTGGTAGGAGTGATCCTGAGAATTACAGCCCAGTGAGCCCAGTACCTGCTGAACTGACTGAAACAATAACTAAAATAGAAATCTAAAACAGCTCTATGATAAAGATAGGATAAGGTCTGACTAGCAGAGCTGGAAAGGAAACCTGTGTCCCACTAATTTATTAAATTGCTTTGAGTATGTCAGTAAAATAATGCACAAAGGAGAACCCAATGGCATATTTTACATGGACTTTCAAAAAGCCTTTAACAAAGTTCTTCACAAAAGGTTATTAAGAAAACTAAGTCATCATGGGGGGAGGGGCAAAGCATTGGATCAGAAACCAACTAAAAGACAGAAAACAGAGAGTAGGAATAAATGGTAAATGTTCATATAGAAAAAGGTTAGCAGTGGGGTCCTGCAATGTTGGCTATTAGGACTGCTGCTGGTTAGACTATTTATCAGTCACTCGGTAAAAGTGATAAGATGAGAGGTGGCAAAATCTGCAGATGACATATAATTATTTAGGTCAGACAAGACCAGAGAAGACAGAATTATTTCAGAGGGACCAAGCCTGGCTAACATGACGACTGATGAAATTCAGTGTTGATCAGTGTACGGGAAGGCGCATTGCAGGAACAATTAGAGCTATTCAGACAGGTTATAGAGCTCGAAATTAACTGTAACTACTCAGGAAAAAGGCCCAGGCATCACTGTACACAGCTCCATGAAGATCTCTGCTCAATGTCCAGCAATGTTTTAAAGAATGAAGAGTTAGGATGCAGCAGAAGGAACAGGATAGAAAAAGTTTCTTACACACTCCCTCACCTGGGCACCGTGTGCAGGGCTGGTCACACCATCTCTGAACAGATAACACAGAGATGGGCAATAACAATGATTAAAGCCTGAAGGCAAGTTCATAGAATGAGTGATTTTAAAGGTGGGACATTTTAATTGAGATGGGAGATTTGACAGAGAAATACAAAACAGCAAGTGAGAAAGAGAAATTGGGTGCTCAGACCTTTCTTCTTTCCTAAGACAAGAACAAGAGGACACTCAAATTGAAAAGCAGCAGATTTCAAAGTATAAGAGGAAATGCTGTTTTTATAGGATGCACAATTAACCTGTGGAACAACTTGCCACAAAATAGCCTTGAGGCCAAGTCATTAGCAGGAGTAAAACGAAAGGACGTTTACATGGTAATGAGAACATACAGATTTATACTGAGTAGGATGAAAATAAAACAGACAAGCAAAGAAAAAAACCCAAATGAAGAAAGGATTCAGAAAGGTGCAGACATTGATATGGAAATGTGAGTATCCAGAGTTATCACCGCTCTCAAAAACACAGGCATTCTGGATGGGAGAGACGCTCCCTCCTGCGTCATGGCACAAGGCAAAAGCTAACTGAGCGGGGTCAGGAGGGAACTTTCCCTGGGGGCAGGTCAGTCCATCAATGGCCACTAGGGTTTCTTGCACCTTCTCCTGAAGCAGCCAGTGCTGGGATGGCCACTGTCAGAGGCAGGATCCCGGATCAGATGGGCCCGGGTCTGATTTACTCTGGCAGCTCCTGTGTTCTTATAAGCTTCCATTGGAGAGTCTGATACAGCACAACACTTGCACACGCTGAACAGGGCTGGATTCACTCATGGGCCTAAAGTCCAGCATGTGCTTAACTATCCCGCTGAATCGGGGCCTTAATGAATCCATGTTAAAAACCTGTTTAAATAATTATCCCCAAATCAAACCAGCTTCTTTAAAGATGAAGCTCTTGTGAAAATCAACTATTATTATTGGCTGAGGGAAGGGAAGTCCCACACCCAACCCGATGGCATTTCTGTCTGTCTGTGTGTAATGTGATAACTTTTGAAAACCATGTCCCATCTGCTCCAAAGCTTCAGGGCATGTTTTAGGCATCAGTGGACAGAGCCTTCCTGATTTTGGTGAAAAATGGAAAACTTTAAAGCCTGATTTCCACTAAAATCTCAGGACACAGGGTGAGGCAGGGACCTCAGGGTTAGGATTAGGGTTCAGGATGAGGGCAAAGGGTCCCTAATCCCACTCCAGCCATCCTCCAGACAGGTTTCTCATCCCCAGTCCAGCCAGACCCCTCCCCTCCCTGACCCCAGCCCCGCTCAGAACCCGACTGATTTTGGTGAAAATCAGAAAATGGAAAAGTCGGATTTTACTGGAAATAGATTTTCTATTTTCACCCAAGTCGCTATGGATCTGCCCAGAGTGGGGGTGGGGTGGGGATGGGACCTGGCCACAGGGGGGCTGAGGGCTTGTCCTGGGGGTGCAGCTCTGCCTACATGAGTAACAAAGTGGGTGCCCCGCCCTGTATTACAGCTGTGCCTAGAGGCCAGGCCAGGCCAGTGCTGGGCTCTGCACAGACGTGGAGCAGTCGCCAGTCCCTGCCCCGAAGAGCTGCCAGTCTAACCAGACACGACAGGCCCAGGGCGGGGGAAGGGGCAGGACATACAAGCAGAGTGAGCAGAGCGAAGGTGCCAATGGCACGTCCCTGCCACCCTTTAACAATCACACTGAGCTGGGCAGGGGGAGGGGATGAGCTACACGGAAAGGGAGGGGGAGGGGAGCAGGATGGGGGTGGGGGAGGTTGGGGTAACAGGACTGGGTTTGAGGGGGTCGGAGCCGGCAGCCAATCAGCACAGAGAGAAGATGGGCGAGTGACACTGTGACCAGCAGCGTGATGACATCATCAGCCACCGCATCCCTGCCACCTTCTGCCTGCCAGGGGCACCCCGGGGGTGTGAAGTGCTGCAGCAGCTCCTAGCATGGGCACGTCGCTGGGACACGGTTGCAGAGTGACCCCAAACCTGCTCCCTCCCCCGCCGTGTGGGAACAATAAACCCCTGGGTTCAGTGCGTGGGGCTGGGCAGGCCCGGCCATGGCGGGGGGCAAAGGGGCAATTGCCCAGGGGCCGGTGATTTAAAAGGGCCGAGGCAGAGGGATCGATATCATGGGCCACGGGTGAAGCTTCCCCTTGGGGAGGCTTGTTCCCCGGCCTGCCTCTTCTGCTCATCGACCTGCCCTCACTCAATCCCCACCTGCCCCAGACCCCGTCTTCCGTCCTCATCCCTTCCCTCTTGGCCTGCTGGCCCCCACGTCCCTCCCTCCTCCACCCACTGGGCGAGCCTCCGCCCTGCAGCTACTTTCTTGCAAAGTCCCTCATCCCACCCCCACCCCCACCCCTCTTGAGTCCCTTTTCTCTTCCACAGCCCCCCTTCCCCACTCAGCCTCTCAGCCGCCATGTCCCTCCCCCCACCATCAACTTGTGACAAAGTCTGAGATTCCCCCTCCACATCCCACTGAACCAAGGGACTGACCGTACCTTTCTCTGCCAGATGCGCCGCTGCAAGTCAATGACAGGAGAGGGGTGTTACAAGGGAGAAGATTTAACTTCAATTAGTGCAAATTCACAGAGTCATTTTTCTGCTGGTAGAAGCTAGAACACACACAGGGCTCTGCCCAGCTATTCCCGCTGCCAGCGTTATACTGGGGACACAGCGCCTAGTGCAGTTAAATCGCTGAGTAAATGGCTGTCTCCTGTCCCTATCGGCTGAGTGAAGGGAGGCCCCACACTGAACTCGATGGTGTTTCTGTCTGTCTGGAATGGGCATGTTCTAGCCATCACTGGGCAGAACCCTAGTGATTTTGGGAAAAACTGGAGAACTGTAAAAGCCTGATTGCCACTAACATCACTGTTAGATCTCTCCGGATACGGGGTGAGGCCATGACCTCAGGATTAAGACAGGGTTTAAGGTGAGGGCAAGGTTAGGGTTAGGGTCAGAAGGCCACTCGTCCCACTCCACTCAGCCCCTCCAGCTGGATTTCTTGCCTCCTGTTCAGCCAGCCCCTGCTCACCCCAGTATTCCAGTGAGGCCCCTTGCTGCCCGCTGTGGTCAAAGCCCTATTGATTTGGGTGAAAATCAGAAAAACCTGATGCAAGGGCAGGTTCTGGGAGGGGGCAGCAGGGCAATGGCCCAGAGACTGACTTCCCTACTACCAGCTCAGATTGCAGAGTCTCTAGGGCAGTAGTTTTCAACCTTTTGTCATTTGTGGACCTCTACAAAATGTCAAATGGTGGGGCAGACCATTTTGGAAATCTTAGACAGTCTGCAGCCCTCCAGGGATTTGTGGAGCACAGATTGAAAACCACTGCTCTAGTGGGTGAAAGGATGAGAGGTGAGATACTCCCCTTCATATTTATGGGGATCACCATTACGTCAGTTACTATAAGTGGCCCAGACACTGACCTTTCTCACTCTCCAGTTCCGATTGCAGCGTCTCTAGAGGGAGAAAAGGGTGAGAGGTGAGATTTCATTCTGTCATGTTTATGGTGAAGTTCCTGTTATTGTTTAATGAAGCTGGGCTGTCGTTACGAAATAGAGAAACAAATAGACGGACACATGGAGAGACACAGATGGGTCCCTGTGGAGGTCCCTGCACTCCCATCCTAGGCCAACTCCTGATTTTGGGGATGGTACCTGCCCCCTGGTCCCAGTGACACACAGGAACAGCTCCCTGTAAGGCCAGACTAGTTGGAAGGTGCCCAGCTAAGAACACAGTGGAGGTGCCTTTCTTTAGCTGGGTGCTCAGCTCAGCATGAGCCGGGGAGGAGGGTGTGGATGGACCCTGCAGGCATCACCTCTAAGCTCAACTCTCCCACACGGAGCTCGCCCACGGGGTGTGTCAGCCTGGGATACAAACACTGCAGGAAATGGAGGTAGCGTCATGTCTGACAGTCACTTCTGAGCACAGCCTGAGCTAGACCATCTGTGCCCCAGTGCGAGCAGCGTCTCAGGGCAGCCGTGCAAATCCGGAGTGAGTGTGTTTTGTTACAGCACTCCTAGCCAGACCGCACAGCCGTGCAAATCCAGAGTGTGTGTGTTTTGTTACAGCACTCCTAGCCAGACCGCACAGCCGTGCAAATCCGGAGTGTGTGTGTTTTGTTACAGCACTCCTAGCCAGACCACACAGCTGTGCAGCTGGGGCAGAGAATTCTCTCCAAGGCCCGTGAAACAAGACAGTGACAGTTAATTGTTCTGAATTGTTAGTGTTTGGAAATGAGCCCAACATAGCTCTCTGTGGGCACGTAGACACATTGTACATACAACTCGAAATGAGATAATCCCTGGCACCTAAACATGGGCTCAATGCGCATCCTGTATCTATTCAAACCACAAATTAACCAGTTCAAACCTGGTGCTGACAGTGTGGGAAGGTGACAGGTCTAAACACACAACATCCAGTTCCAACTTTCACATCCAGCTTGACTGGAAAATCATTTTAACAGACATTTCCACTTCCCAGTTCTTCCTACACTTGTAAATTTCTACATAAAGTTCACAGCACTTCAGGGAAGAAAAACCCTCTGGGTGGCACTTTCAAAGGTACCTTAGGGGTTTACACACCAGTGCTCATTAATTTGAACAAAACCTGAGTATTCAGACCCCTTAGGAAGCTGTGAAACCCCAGCTCCCTATAAACACAGAGATCACTGAAGGCCAATTTCTGCCCTTTGCGACCAGACAAAAAACTCCAGCTGAGCTCTTACACTGCAGTAGAGAGTTCATTGCCCTGTTCCTGCCGCAAGATCTCAGGCTGAGCCAATCTTAGTGTAGAGAAGGTAACTGTTACCCTTTCCATTTGCACAGCCATTACTTTGCCCACCCACAGCTCCTATTTACCTAGACGGGGACAAGAGGGGATCCATGCACAGACTGAGGGGCAGAACTGGGCCTTAAGAATCACCTTGTCTCCTCCTACTTTGCTTTCTGGTTTTCCTGCAAGCAGCCCAATTACACGTGTCGGAGCTCCAAGCCCAGCTCACTGAGCCTCACGTTTGTGTTTCAGCTGGAGCAGGGCTGACCCCACGGAATAGCTCAGAGTCACATTCCATCGGGTGCCTTGGTGAGAGCCGAAGGGGTGAAACCACTTGATGCTTCTCAGTTCAAATGTCCAAAAGTCATAATTTATTCAGCTCCCCCTTCACCCTCAGCCCAGCTCCACTGCCTGAAACTCCTCCGGACATTAAAAAAAGCCACTTAATCCCTGTCTCTCTGCTTTTGGTTTTAAATCTGTCTGTCTGTCTGTCTGTCTCTCTCTCTCTTGTCCCCTCAAGTCACCCCACCCCTGTTATTTTACCTTTCGCTCTGTGTTGCCTCCAGAAGCAGTAACTGGCCAGGGGAAAGAGAACAGCCAGGAGAGCCAGGATCTCCCCCAGAGCCACCATCCCAGGACTGATCCTCGGGAAAAACAGCTCTGCAAGAGAAAGTGTCATTGACTAGTTGGGAGCAAACACATGCAGGATGAAGGCAGGACACTTGACAATGGTGACCAGGACAGTTAAAAGAATCTCACAGGGAAATATACAGTGAGATGTGGCTCCTTTGTGCTTTATTATGAAGCCAATGAAAGTCCAAGCTTTAGTCTTCTTACTGACTATGGTTAACTCATGGGAGGAGGTGTGTTGGGGACAGGGAGAGGGCAGGGAGGAGCTCTGCTATGCTGCATCCATCTTCATCCACCCCTGGCCTATGTTGAAGCGAGCCGGCCTTCCTTCACTTCCCTAGGCTGCTCTGACTGACCCCAGGGCTGCAGTCGGTGCAGACTGGCCCTCAGGATCAGAGCTGTGACCAGCTTCCTGACACCCTGACTCCCTGAGCTCAGAGAAGCTCAGCTACATGACAGAGTCCGACCTAAATATGTGAATGAAGGATTTTAATAAAAACAAAACTAGGGCCTGGAAATTCTGAGTAAAAATTCCTCCAGATTCCTGTTGCCTGGACCCTGGAGCAATGGCTGACTAGCAAGCCCTTTACTAAGTGATCAGTGTGGTGTATTGAAACTGTGCATAAATTACAAGCTGTCACTTTAAATCCAGAAGGGATTCCTGGTCCTGCTTGCAGGCTAAGGGGCTCTGTAGGGAGCGTGCTGCTGGGTCCTCTGCAGTCAGTCTGCAAAGAGCCAGCCTAGAGCAGGGTGGGCTGAGTTCTGCTCCTCTGCCTTAGGGAGCAGCCTGCTTTGTCTCTCTCTGTACTTGGCTGTGGTGTGGTAGAGTTCTGGATTCTTAGAAGTAAAGCAGTGTTACATTGCAGCCTGCCAAGAAGAGTGTTTATGTTTTGTTTTACACTCTCCATGTGTACACTGTGAACATAACAATCAGATAATCCTGGGCATATCATAGACTAGACAGCAGAGCTGCACTTTGAGACCTGAGATGAATAGTGCTTTACAACTGCAACATTTTTATTATTATAAAGATGAAATATTCTATATTAAGGAAGTGGTTTGGTAGCTAATAATACCTAAAATCAAGATCAAAGTACACTATGGCATTGTTAGTGTATGTAGCAGGGTCCACACAGACAGTGAGGCACGGCAGGCTAGAGTGAGGCAGATTTACACCCCAGCTTCCTGTGAACTAACTGTTCCTGTGGACAAACCCTGACTCTGCTCACACGCTGCAGAGCCCAGCTCTAGCCCATGAATAGGACCTAGAAAACCCCAATCCCAACCCCCATTCCTAAATTGACAGTTTGCAATTCCAGCATAATCCTCACTGCACCACAGGGCCAAAGGAGAATTCCCTCCCCCTCCCCCACAGAGAAGAGATGATCACTGGATACGGAGCAGCTCTGAGAATCTGGCCAATGGCGGCCCAGCCTGCAAAGTCCTAAACACCCTCAGCTCCTGCTGGAGGCACAGAGCATTGAGGCTGCTCAGGATTTACAAGAAGCGCTCGGCACCTTGAAGGTTCAGGCCAATAATGAGAAGATACAATTTTAAATACCCTCCACTAATGTCTTCACCATCTCAATCTATCCACGTGCGGCTTGGACGGGCACTGACCTGCTATGGAAATCTCTGACTCCCTCTCCTGGTTGAGTCGGGGATTCCTGACAGAGCAGGACACTTTCCGGTTGGACTCCTCTGTTAGAACAATGGCAATCTCTGTCTGAAACAGGCCATTGGCCTCTTGGGATATGTTTACAGAGGTTGATGGTAAGAGCTGCCCCTGGAGATCTCTCCACAGCACCTCGGGCTCTGGGAACCATCCAGACGATCGACACACAACCCGGATCCCTCCGTCCTGATGTCCTTCCACAGAGATGGCAGGAGCAGAGCCCAAACCTACAGAAGAAATGAATGAACTTGTGATGACCCTACAGAGCCCACTAATGACCAAAATGTTTTCCCACTATTATTAAAGCCATTTCCTATTAAACTAGTAACTGACTGTGAGCCCCTGGGTGTGGCTGATTAGCTAAACTGGCCAGATTCCAATTTGACATACAGTAAAATTAATGTTAATGTCAGGGCTGTTTGTAGGGCCACAGATAGATAAAAATGAATTTAATTTATTGTACAAATGCATTTTATTTTACTGAATCAATAACATACACTCATTCATTCATAAAACAGTGCGAATTGATTCATTCATAAAACTGCGCAGTGCACGTATTAAGAGACGCTTGGTAGAGCCTCTTTCATTGGTTCGCCGAGAAAGCCGTTCCTGTGTTGGATGAGTTTCCACTGACAAAGCCGTCTTCAAGTCACTTGCTTCTTGTCCCTCCACAGTTTAAGTCATTAGTTGTCCTTCCGCTATTTTAGTTTTATAGCCATATAAGTTGCCTTTAGAGTCTCTATTCTTTAATATTGTGTATCTATTCTTTGCTGTTGTAACTAAAGTAACTCTTTTTAATAACTTGTCCTGTCACATTGTAACCAATGTCCGAGGGGACTCCACATTGTAAATTGTAACTCCATCTTGAATAATGTACTCCATTTTATATTCTTCATGAAACTTCCTCTAGGTGTATAATGTGTAACTTCATTTCAATGTGTGAACGAGATGTGTGAATGAAGGGAGTGTGTGATGGGATCAGTCTCCAATGCCAGCCTGGCCTGATGATGAAATGCAAGTACCGCCTTAATGGCTGAAGAATGCAAACAAATCCCTGAAAAACGAAGAAGGAGGATCCATCCCAGAGAGAAAAGAACAAAGTATAATCAAGACAAGATGAAAGTCATGCCTGCAATTGACTGATGATCAATGATCACACAGGAGCCCTGAGGCAGCGTGACACAGTGGAACTCATAGACTCACATCAAAATTAAAACCTATGAAAGAATGGGTGGGATTGTAAAGCTTTGGGTATGTTCTCCATAGTATCAAAGGGTGTCGGTGCGTGCCCGATGGAGACCTCACTCTCCCTCGTGCCCGGCGTCCCTGGCCAGGTAGCTGCCATGAACTGTGAACACCAGCTACAAATTCAAGCCACAATCTCCAGCAATGATCAGGGCTGATAACTATACCTGATGAACTGCAGAACATTTGGTGTGTGTGTGTGTGTAGGTACTAGATAATAGCTATTAACATAATTGTGTTTTTTCATAATAAACATGGCATATTGCCTTGTCCCCTAAAAAGATCTTGTGTATTTCTATTCACATAACATGTTCTATACATAAACTTGCTCCTGTTTAGTTAAAGTGGTTTAGTTAAACTAGTGCAAACCCCTGGGTGGACCCTTTTTAATCAAGAAGGAATTAACTCAAGCTAAATTAATACAAAACATTTCCAAACCATTTAAGAGTGTCCCCATATGGTTTTGCACTACTTCACTGAAACCAGTGCACGTGTGTGTGTAGACAAGCCTTAAATTAATTTACTACCAAAAACTTTGTTACTGGGGAATTCAGGTTGCCTTGGCAGTGCCTCCTTCCCTTCCAAAGGTGTGAATTCAAACTGATCTGGTAATTGCTGCTGCAGCTGCTGTGCGGAGAAGGCCTTAAGCTGTTTGGAAATTTCACACAGACGAACCTCCACGGAGCAGTAGAGAAGGGACACGTGTCTGGGGCCTTCCCCGCTCAGGATTCTTTTTTTTTTTAAACTGTGTGTTGTTTTTATGTAAACACATAATGAACAACACAGACAGGTACAAATAATGCAAAAAATGCACTAGATGGAAGTAGCAGATAAATATCAAAACACAACATTCATTATTCACAAAACCTGGTTCGATGAGGTCTGACCCTACTTCCACACACACACAAACACACACACACACACATAGAGCCTCATGTGAGCTGGGTTGGGGGGGGTGGGGCTTGTCTATCAAGATCTGAGGCCTTCTTTCTGCCCCCATGTGCACCAGGATGTGGAGAAGCCCTATCCTCTGCCCTGCTGGGTGTGGTGAGGAGGAGCTGAGGAGGTGCACGCTGGGATCAGATGCCAAAAACACACTATGCTGGGACTGGGGTAAGGTGCTGAGAATGGGCATGACTGATGCACATCACCAGCTCTGCAGCACTGGGGAGGGGGGAGGAGAACACCCTCTGCCATGAATGGAGCAGTTCACACCTCTCAGAGCCACGGTTTAAGGCTGTATTTATCTCCACTGGGGTAGCCTCATTAAACTGGGAACATCTAATTAGGATGAACAGGTCACAGGGCTCACCTCACTGAGGTTCCGATACTGGAGATGGCTGGGCTGACCCCTTCCCTCCTCCTCTCTTTATCCTGCCTAGACAGCCGCCTTTCAGCATTACCCTGTGCTGAGGAATGAGGATCTGGATACAGCAAAGCAGTTGCTGATGGTTAATTCCAGACAGTGTTATGGCGAGCACCAGCTCTGCTTCAGTTCAGATTGCAAAGACTTTTCTGTTTAAAGGAAGATTCTTCTAAGTACTCTGAAATCTGCAGGCACACCCGGGTTGTGGTAAAGTTTGCTGTGACTTGTAGGGGGGCAGGGCTGGGAATGATCCAAATGCGGAGTCATTTGAGCAAAAGATTCCCAAGATACAGACCCTGAGAAAATCCAGCCTTTCAGAAAGTTCCCAGATTGTAGTAATTTTGAAGTTTGAAACTCACCCTGGGAAGAAATCTGCGAGTGACCTGTGAACATGTGGGGGGAAACTCAGACTATGTCAAGGTAGGTGGATGATTTCTTTGTTTTTCTGTTTTGAGATATAATCTGCATACAGCAGATAATTCAGAAGACGCTGAAACTATCTTTGAAAAGACAATAAATTGCACATGCAAACTTTGCTGGGGGCGGGTGATCGGGATGGCAGAGGAGACGGGAATGGGGGAGAGGGAGAGGGCTGCAGCAAGCAATGTGGGTATTAGGGGAGGGGGATGAATTGGAATGGCTGGTAGGGGAGAAAAGAAGGGATGGGGCCTTGTAGGAAGGCGCAGTGGCCTTCCTCTGAGCCTGGGCCCGCGGAAGGGCTGCAGGCACCCAAACCTACTCCAGACTGGCCGGCAGCCCAGTCTGCCCGGCAACCAGACAGCTGGGCCTCGATAGGTCCTGCCGGGCGGCCAACCCAGCAGCAGGGGGGCGGAGCCTTAGGGAGTGCAGCAGCTATAAAAAGCAGGCCCTACAGCCCAGAAAGGAGAAGGCTGCCGGCGGAGACAGACGCGCTGCCTCGCCGGCTGGGCAAGGGGCTGAACCGTGCCAGACTACTGCCGCAGGTAACCCCCTCCCGGCCTTGCGGCCCCAGCGACCCACCTCTAAGGCCTGGGTTGGGCCTCCGGGCCCTCTGGACTGGCCGAGGTCTCCAGACCCGAGGCGCCGGGTCCAGCCTCAGGGACGAGCCATCTGAACCAGAGAGCTGGGAGTTCCGCCCAGAAGCTGATCCAGACCTGGAAGAGCTGCCAGACGCCCAACCCCTGGAGACAGGATCTGACCTGGAGGAGTTGCTGGAGGCTGGACCGTACCCCCAGCCCAGTGACCTGGAGGAGCTACCCCTCGCTGAGGAGCTTCCCAACTTACCCCCCGTTGACGCAGAAGGACTGACTGGCCTACCCCATGCGGTATACCCCGATGACCCTGAGGAGCCGACGGACAAAGGTACTGGGGAATCCGGGGAGGAAGGAGCCCAGGGACAGCCAGAGGCGTGGCTGTACTAGGGGTAACGCCCAGTTGGCGTGTTGCGGCAGGAGCCCTGCCGACTGAGTGGCAACACCCGTGCCACTGCTAGGGCCCTGGGCTGGGACGCAGTGGAGTTGGTTGGGCCTGCATCCCCCTCCCCTCCCCCCTGATCCTTGTCAATCCCCAAAAGGGAAATAGCCTCTGCCGCCCGCTAAACTCGAGCCACTGCTCCTTGCTCGCCCGCCCTGCCTGAGGGCCGGGGCGAAAGACTCCTTGCTCACCCGCCCTGCCTGAGGGCCGGGGCGAAAGACTCCTTGCTCGCCCGCCCTGCCTGAGGGCCGGGGCGAAAGACTGAAAAACTAACATTCCCCTGTCTTGTAGGAAGGCGCAGTGGCCTTCCTCTGAGCCTGGGCCCGCGGGAGGGCCGCCAGGACTGAACCGGGCAGGAGCCCGTCCTACAGGCCTCCTCAGGTGAGGGGAAGGAGAGGGACGGGGGGATGTGATATTGTGAGGGATGGCAGTAAAAGTTGTGGGATTTGTGGAGCCTTTCCCCTCTGCAGGGCTCTGAGCTCCCTTTTCTGCTCCCTGCATGTCCTGGGATCGCGGGGCCTGCCCCTTGTGGAGTGTCTAAACCCCTCATGTGATCTGTGACCAAGGGGGTGGGATGAGGGGGGGCTGAATGTGGTGAAAATGTGAATGTGTGAAATGCAGGAAATGAATAGTTAAAATACACATCACGCCTGTGTGGGGGTGGGGGGCTGGCAGAGTGTGGAGGGAGGGGGAGTTGGATTGGGGGGCCTACAGCATGGCTGGGAAGTCTGGCTGGAACAGGAGTGGGGGCCCAGCTAGGCATGGCTGTTGGGGTGAGGAGCACAGCTCAGGGTGAAGCTCAGGCTACATAACCCAGGCAGTGTCTGGTCCACCAGTGCGCTGCTGCCTGTGATGTGTGCACCAGAAATGTAGGGCAGAGGGGGAGGTACATGTGTGGGACAGGGCAGGAGGTGGAGAAGGAGCCAGACACACCAGTCTTCTCTTACATGGTGCAAGTAGCTGCTGTACAATAAAACAATCAGGTGCTGGGACGGACCTTAGAGTGACAAAACCTTGGTTAGCGCAGAGTTCAGGATGCCTGGTGATATTATCTCTTGCCCTTCCAGAGTGCTGAGGTCAGCAAAACTCCGACCTCTGAAAACCAGGAAATCCATAGTGAAGATAAATACCTCAACAACCTTAACTCTGCCCATTTGGAGCTGGCAATAACCACTGGGAATTGGCTGCATGCACTAAGGCTACTCTCACGGGATTGAGTGTAGCTGTAATAACTTGTGGAGGGATTATTCGGCGTGCACTGGCAGAGCTGTCCCTGTGACATGTGGAAACATGGAGGTATACCGGGAGGGATCAATCATGCTTCATTCCAGCGCTGAGTTGTGCAGGTTGTGTCAGTAGTAGGGCACAGACTTCTTTCCATGGGGATTGTCAGCAGCCTGGTGTCAGATATGGCTTGGTGAGGGGCCAGTGAAGGCACCGTCCCAGAAGGAATCCTCAGGGCAAGGGTGATGGGGTGGGAACATTTTACAAGCCAGGGGTGGTTTGTGCGGAGCAGGCTCAGTGTTTGAGTGTAGAGCAAGTGTTCGCTGCACCTGCCCTGAACCTCATGGCACGGCTGGTTACAGAACTAGCTGCACTTCTCTCCCCTTTCTGCTCTCTCTGGCAGCACCTTCAGGGGTCAGGCCTCCTACCTCTCCCTGCCCTGGGGGCAGGGAATTCCTCAGTTTCTCCACTTTTAGCCCAGGCTCTGGGCTACAGCACCCTGCGTATCACCCACTGTTACCCTGCGGGTGCCAGACAGGAGCCAAGATCAATCCCAGCTGGTGACATCAGTGTGTGGGGGGATCAGCCATTGATCTGCCCCAGGTGTGCACAAAAACTGTTGTGATAAGCACATGTTAATGTCACGGGACTGTTTAGGGGTGTTTGTGTATCTCATTAACCCCTTGCTCTAATTAACTTAAATTTGGACCACTTATCCTACCCCAGACTCCAATGAGTCACAACAATTTTCAAGACGATAGGAGTATGTGCATGGATTTCAGAGACCTTAGAAAAACTGGTTGTTAAACAGTAAACTAGAATCAACCTTACCCAGAGCAGAGCTACCGACCCACCATAACGGGAAAAATCATGTATCTCGCCATGAACCCTCTGACTCCACTTATTACCCTGTTTAACACATTAAAACATCAGCAGAAGTTACTGACCTGCCACCTGCAGTTCCAATAAAGCTCCTTCATAAGAGATACCGGACTGAAATAAACACATGTAC
>NW_027132504.1:0-4340 GCF_026122565.2 Emydura macquarii macquarii | reverse complement strand
TAGTAGTGTACATATGGTTGCATGGGCACAGTTGGTAGCCAGGCTCTCCATTGGGCTTGTCCTCCAGTTGCTAGCCTGTACTGAAGCCTGTGCTGTCCCATCTACCCTACTAATGTTGTCCACATTATAACTGGATTAAAGTTAGCGTTTGTATGCCTGCCCACACTACAATCACATCTTCACTTGCAGTGTAGACATACCCCTTATCAAGGAATTGACTTAGGGTCAAATTAAGGTAACTTGATATAAGCCAGGTTTAAACTGAATTCAGTGTGTCTAGGCAAGGTTTTGCCCCTGTTACCTAAACTGGTTTTTAAAACTGATTTCAAGCTGAATCAGTGCAACTTGCAACATATTTATCTATTTTGATTTTAAAAAATAGAAAGATGCCTATCCTAGGCTCTAGGCACTCTAGCACATCATTAATAATGCTTTAAAATCCCAGCAGCATTAAAGTAATCCTTACAGCAGAAGCTCAGCCTACAGAATTTTCTTTCCATTGTAGTATAGACAATGTCTTAGTCTGAAAATACACTGTTCTTTGTACAGGAAAACCAGAATCAACTGGTCACAAGTATAGGAATTTAAATTGACCAAAGCTTAGAGAAGGTAATGAAACAATGCTGAGGTTTCCTCATTTAAAAAGAAGAAAAACAATACAGGCAAAAAGACCACTTATGAAAATACAGAATATTTTCAATTTAATGAAGAGGAAGAAGAACTTGAAGCATATATTCACAGGCATGAAGAGATTTTTATTTAAATGCTGTTGAAGACAGTAGCAGGAGAAGATCTTTTTTTTTTTTTTTTTAACGCTGTTGGAAAGGGTGACACCCCATTTTTCATATTCTATTTCTTTAGTGATGGAGGCAGGTTTCAAGATAACTTTTAGCTTATACACTCTCTGGCATTGTCATTTCCTATGTTTGTATAGTAGCAAGCTCTAGAGAATCTTGTCTTAAATGGACTTTAGGTACTGCTGCGATACAAATGTTAAAAAATAACTGGAAACAGCAAATTGTATGAACACTGATATGCTTACACTTTAACAAAGCCTGGACTTGACCTGTGTGTGAAAGTCTGGATGGGTCAACAGGAAGTATGTCACTGCTTAGATTCTTACATACATTTTAAAATCCTGCTTAACTCTAATACTATAATAGCACTCCTTGCCTTTTTTAGTGTCTGTACTTTCTATGTTGTAACAAATGATCGCAGAAATTAAGCACACCTTCCATGTTGTTGTTACATTGATCAGTTGCTCTCAGGTTTTTTGGATGTTTCAAGGGTTTTCTAAAGGGTGCCTTTAGGCACGTCCATGATTTTAAACATCTCTTCAGTCTCTCTCACTTTGTACAAAACCAGATCAATCTATTAAGCTTTTTGAGCTGGAGTATGTGCTCTCATATCATTCTTCTCATCTAGTTGCCCATTTTCTTCCGCATTCGTGTTCTCAGCTTCATTTAGCAGATCTTTATGTTCTTACTGAATATGCAGAAGGTAACATTTCTTTAATCACTTTAGCTTGTCCTGGCCAGTGCTCATCTTTCCAGATTTAGTATTTTTGTTTTTATTGGGATAAAGGTCCTGGGTATCTGCCATAACTTTTTATCTGGTTTGATTTATCTAATCTCTTTGCCAAGATCACAAAGTCATTATTCATCCTTTCATTATGCCTCTGTCATATTATTGAGTGTGTCTACTGTGCAGAAGCTTAGCTGGTAATTTTCCACATTGTAGCTGTGTATTTGAGTCGTCCTAAATATGGATAGTCACTGGCAGCCACTGACTCTTGGAGCAGGTTCATCATGATGAACTATGTCTACTATGTATTAATACATCCTGCTCATCTGTTTGACTGTGTCTATCTAGGTTTAGATGTCTTATGTTGACAGTTTTAGCAGAATCCAGGAATTTTATATTCTTGAACCGTGATCAGTGATCTATTAGTACAGTCCTCAGAACACCATGACTTGTAAACTTGAATTTATTGTGCTCGATCACAGTTGAAGCTGTCACAGTTGAACATACCACAACATTTTCCAATGTAATAGTGGAGAACTGGGAAATATTGGATTTATTTTGATTGAAAAATGACTGTTTCTCTTCTCCCCTTGTATTGTTACACACAAAGTATGAAGGGGTTAATATTTATCCTGAAAGAAGGCAAGCAATGCAGAATGGGTATTGGGGGAGTCACAAACATGAATGAACAGTCAGGAACTAAAGTCACGGGGGATACTTTAATGCAAATCCCTACATAGATAAATAAGTCTCGGGAAGCCCCACCCCAGCCCTCAGGGGAAAACTGCATATTCTGTTTTGAACTTGTTAAAGATTACCAGACCAAACAACTGAAAATGGTATAGTGTCCAACCTGATATTTCAGGCAAAGGAGAATTCACTCTCACCAGATTCAATAAGTGACATTAGTCCCCTTTGCCTGAAATATGGTAGCAAGTATGCATATAAGCTGTTTATTGTTTTCAAGGTAGGTTTTCTCTGTAATGCTTTCATTATGAATGAATACATTGCTTTAATTCACTGGTCAACCCTATCATTGTTTCTGGTTGAGAACAGGACTTACAATAGGTGCTGAACTAAATTCAGAGTTGCTGAGCTGATCACAGTGAATTGCAGGAGGAATTGCAGCCTAAATCCCCAGTCTGGGAGTGAAGGAATGTGGATTTATGCTCTGAGAAAGGTGATGACTAGAGGCTTGAGACCTAAATGGGACACCCTCAATGAGGCCATGAAGGAGCATGAGGTGCAGTTACCAGACAGTCAAATCTTTCCAGGGCAAACAGACAAAGCTGGTTGAAAATTTTCTGTGAAAAATAGGCAAATTTGTGGCAGGTTTTTTTTTGTCAAAAAATTATTTCAATGTTTTGCATCTCCTATAGAGGTGGTCAACATGACCACCCAAAGGCTTCAATTTTCTTCTTGTCAGCAGTATTAATTTTCCACAATTCACATCCATACATCACTACACAAAAAAACCTCCAACTTTTTTACCAGTTGAACCTTTGTGCATTTCAAAATGCTACAGTTTTTCTAAATATTCTCAAGGAAGGCCCTGACTGAACAAGCCATTCCTAGTTTTCTTCATACAGCAAAAACAAGAGTCCTGTAGCACTTTAAAGACTAACAAATTTAATTTCTTCAGGCATAAGCTTTCGTGCGCTGTAACATCTGACGAAGTGAGTTACATTCCACGAAAGCTTATGCCCGAAGAAATTAAATTTGTTAGTCTTTAAAGTGC
This sequence comes from Emydura macquarii macquarii, assembly GCF_026122565.2. Classification (NCBI taxonomy): domain Eukaryota; kingdom Metazoa; phylum Chordata; order Testudines; family Chelidae; genus Emydura; species Emydura macquarii. The sequence continues at coordinate 1,078 of NW_027132504.1, read as the reverse complement.
TACAGGACTCTCGTTGTTTGTTCTAGTTTTCTTCAGATTCCTTTGGAATAGTCTCCATGGTTAGATATGTATGATCCCAGATGAATGAATTAATCTACTGCCTTTATAGCTCGACCATTAATCAGGATGCAAGCAGACATCACATTTTCATTTATCTGTCAACATGAATGCATTTAGTTTTTTCTTCATTCAGGAATAGTCTTGTTCCTCACCAACGTTTTTACAGACTCCAACATTTGTTGCATTGCACTGGTGGTTGTAGCAAAGAGCATTTGTGTTATTGGCATATCTGAGTTCAATTCATAGATGTACACTAGTGGGGGGGAGGAATAATACGCAGCCCTTCTGGGCACCCTTCCAATATTCTCCCTGAGAGACCAACACACACACACACTCTGAGGAAGCTAGATTCCAAGCGGTGCTTCCTCTCCCCCTGCCATGTGAACTTGGGGGGAAAAATTGCAGAGAGGAACCAGCCAGAGATTCAGGTGGCGGGAGCAGCAGCAGAAGCAGCCAAAGCAGGGAACTTCAGACAGTAAAAACTTTAAACAGTTGTTCGACTGAACTGTCTCTGCCCTGATTGCCTCTCTGCTACAATCCTCTTCCCTCTCCCCCTTATTTCATCATCTCAGCTTCACTCCACACTTCCCTCTCATTCTTTTCTCCCCTTACCTGTCCCCTCTCCCTCCCTCCCTTCAGTGTTTGCCCATCTCCGTTCCAAAAATGGAATGAACATGCTTTTTGCTGCCATCACATTGTTCACTCAGTTTTGCTATGTCTGCGGTGTATAGTGTACAGGCACAACACTTCTAGCTATTTGCTGCAGTGAAAGACACGCTGCATCCCCACTTGCCACAATGGCATGTACCTACACATTGCAGAGACAGGCTCTGGCAGCTCCCTACAGCTGGACCCTTTCACTGCAGTGGGGAAAGGGTCCGGCAGGGGAAGGGCAGTGGCGAAAAGGTCCAGCAAGGGTGAGGCAACAGGACACTATACTGCTAAAAATAGCAGCGTAGATATGGGAGGCACTGAAATTTCGTGTATGGTATATAGACCCTGGGGGGTTTCAGGCATA
>NW_027132503.1:0-4356 GCF_026122565.2 Emydura macquarii macquarii | reverse complement strand
TACATAGAAAATGAATGTAAAACTTCTGAAAATAACAGAACTGCACAGGGAGTTCCACAGCCTCTAAGGAAGTGGGCGTATACTACCTATCTGGCTCACAGAAGCCCCCCAGACAGGTTGGCTGAGGTTCTCCAGATAGGGCTAGAGCCCATCACCCAGGTTTCTTGCCACATCAGAGTGGGGATCCAGACTGGCTTGGAGTAAATGACTGGAGAACAGATGAAACTGGGGCTTATTAAACTTACAGAGCCTAAGTGCCACATATAAAATGGAGGAAGAGGAAAGGAGTGGCTGGAGAAATCTTAGTCTCAGTCCAGAGGCAGTGCACCAAGACTTTTCTTCCATTTGCTCTAATGGATCCCTCTTGGAAGCCTACATTGAAATATGGCTCCTGGTCTCCTCAGCACTGAGTGCGTGTTAAGCTCTTGGGCTTCCTGGATGATACAGGCTGCCAGGTAGATGGGCAGGCTGGTCTTTCCCAACTAGCTGTCCTTACCACTCACTCAGATGTAGTGAGAGATGCCTCAAAGTCATTTTGTGGATTAAACTTGGAGATGGTAGGATTGGAACATCCAGTGGTATCGCTGGGTGGCATCAGATCTGCTGGCAGTTTGGAGCAGGTAAATTGCTGAAGGATGGCATTCCAAAACTTCTGCTGCTGCACTATTACAAAGCACTACTAACAAATCTGCCTCCTACTAACTGCAATAGAGGTCCTTGGTCTAGCTGTCTAATTCAGGCCTTCCAAGGTAAGAAGCTGTGAGGGAAATTTTATCCTTCACTGATTTTTTATAATTGTTCCTCTCAGTCAAATCATAGAGTTAGTCAGTGAAGAAGCACAAGAGAGGGATGTCTGAAGGACCACAGAGGACCATCATTTTTCAAAGGGAACCCTCCATGTATCAGTCCTTCTGGTGTATTATTCAGGACTTTTCCTCTGAGAGGCTGGCTGTGTCTTTGATGAGACTGAATCAAACTTTTGGGAGTTACTTGAGGCTTTTTTTGTCATTCAGAAAATGGTACTACTTTGACATATGCTTGCTGAAGCATTCGCCCTTGGCTACCTCATTCCATTCAAATTGGACAATCTTCTTGAAGAATGAATGCAAGAGAAGAGATGCCTTCTTCTTTGATTCATGTTGCAAATATTTCAAGAGTTCCTTCCCATTTATAACCCACTGAAACTTCTACTGCCTTCTCCTCTACCTGAGGAGGGTTGTAGGGTTGGGGTTTGGAGACCTAGCAAGATGGACATACGGCTCAGACTTTTCTCTGAGAATTCAGCCAGGAGAGCTGATTGTCTGCATCTTGTTCTTCAGATTTCTTCCTCTTCTCAGGGAGAAGCAAAGTTGCTTACTCTAAACTTTCACTGTCTTCTTTTGTTTCATGATTGGCAGCCTCTCTATCTTCCATTCCTTGCCATAGTGATACCCTGAAGGGGAGTCAGCACACCTCTTCCTCGATTTACTTACATGAGGCAACTTTAGATTATCATTTTTCAGTCTTGTCCTACGTACAGTACATACTCCAAACCAGAAAAACTCGGGGATAAATCTAAGATAAGAGCATTATAAGATTTGGGAGCTGCAATGATACTTGAGCTACCTTGTCATCACAGAGGGCGGAAAAGCCCTGCTTCCTTCCCCATGAAGGTAAATAGAAAAAGAAAGTAAATATGTAAAGTACAGTAAATAAGGAAGTGCTATTTACTCCTTCTTATAACACAAGAACTAGGGGGTCACCAAATGAAATTAATAGGCAGCAGGTTTAAAAGAAACAAAAGGAAGTATTTCTTCACACAATGCATAGTCAACCTGTGGAACTCTTTGCCAGAAGATGTTGTGAAGCCCAAGCCTATAATAGGGTACAAAAAAGAATTAGATAAGTACACGGAGGACAGGTCCATCAGTGGCTATTAGCCAGGATGGGCAGGGATGCAAAACCATGCTCTGAAGTGTCTCTAGTCTCTGTTGCCAAAAGCTGGGAATGGGCGACAGCATCACTTGATGATTACCTGTTCTGTTCATTCCCTCTGAAGCACTTGTCACTGGCCACTGTTGGAAGACAGGATACTGGGCTGGATGGACCATTGGTATGACCCAGTATGGACATTTTAGGCGTGGTGGGACAATGCCAGGGATTAGAGGGGAACAGATATGGCAATCTGAGACAAAGCTCAAAAGAGAGAGCTACCTGTTCAGCCTTCTCTTCTCAAGCGGCTTCTTTCTAAGACATTTGAGAGATGGGCAGAGGGACTCTGCCCTTCAAGGCCTCCCTGTGGGCTCCATGTTTCTGGCACCACAAGCTTGTTCCAGTCATATGAAGCCTAGTAAGCAACAAGTACAGTAAACAAGAAGTCTCCAGTCAGAAGTTTTTGGTTCTCTGAAATAGTCTCCAGTGCAGGCCTTCCAGCGCAGTTTACCATGGTGGGCAGAGCAGCAGTTCACACAAAGAAGAGCTTCAGTTCAAATATGCCATCAAAATGAATGAAGGGTGTCAGGAATCAGGGCCTGAAGCAATATCAGTCTCCGGCAACTTAACAAGGATAGCTGGCCTGTAGTAGGTTGCCTGATTGGCTGCACTGCCTGATGGATGGCAAGAGTGAACTGACCAGCACTTCAGCCCAACAGCAGCTCACTAATTATTCAGAGCATTTGTCCATGGCTGTCATAGTCCCTATGCCTAATTTTGTCTCACTCCAGGTAATCCAATCCTAACCCCCAGCGAGTCAGCTCCAATTCCTGACTTCTCACTTCAGCTCTGACCCTTGACTCTGACACCTGGCCTCTGACTTAGGTTCTGATCCTGGGCTCTGTTTCCTGACGATGAGTCCTGCGCTAACCATTAGGCCTGACTCCTCCTTTGACCAGTAGGCATGACTGCCCACATCCCAGTCACTGATGAAGGGAAAAGGAACTTAGAAGGTGAAGACAGCTGAAAGAATGATGAGGTTTTTAAAGAATAAATTAGTGAGGGGAAAACAGAACAGCTGGTGCCACAGCTGGCAGATTCCATCAGGGGAGAGGCCTGAGGATCACGCAGACCTGACTAACAGCTCTCATCTGCCCCAGGGGACATAGGAGTAGAGATACCCTAGAGTTACAAATAAAGGATAGCTTTTCCCCACAGAGGGAGGATGGACTTGTAGTTAAAGGTCCTGGACTGGGAATCAAGAGAGCTGGGCTCCATTCCTTACTCTAATGCAGACTTACTATTTAATTTTAGGCTGATTTTAACTTCGGTTATCTAACAGTAGGGACCTGAATCTATAGTTAAATTCTTAAGTGGCCTGATTTTCAAAGGTGGTGAGCACTCATAAGCCTTAATAGAATCAATGGGAGCTGCAGGGGCTCAGAACCTCTGAAAATCAGACCACTTATTTAGATACTTAAATTTAGACTTAGGTGTCTATTTTAGGCACTGGAGTTCGGCCTTCATCTTTTTGCCTCAATTTCCTTCTCTTTAAAATGGGGTAATAATACTTCCTTATCTCGCAGGGGTAAATTCTTTAATGTTTGTGCAGCACTAAGACACTACAGGTACAGTAATGAGTGCCACACAAGTGCCTAGAAATAAATAGAAATAAATTAATAAGGCTTATCAGAATCAAAGCCAAAGCTGAACCTTTGCTCAGTTTAAAAGCAGAATTCTGTCAAAAACAATGTAAAAAAAATTGCACGTTAAAACTTTAATCCACGGTGTGTGTCCTGAGAATGTAACCCTGTGTGTTTCACCAGACCTATTGTCAATTGCTGGAAGACACTTCCTGCATTCAATTTCTTTCAGATGAGAACTATATAGTACATGTCAAGATCAACTGTGCTGTGTTTATTTGGGAAGACACTGTGCTCCAATCTAGGTAGCTCTGCAATCTCTCTCCAACCAAATTTCTAAAGCTGTTTTACTTCAGAGAGTATCTATATAATGTTTTAGGATTACAGGCCCAGAGGGCAGCATTCCATCAGTACAAAATGCCATCAAATCACTCAGGGTGCAACCTTTTGCTGGCTTTTTGACATCTAATTTTTTCTTACCAAATGAACAGCAATCATATACCAAGTTTTGACTGAATATGTTTTTAGGGGGTGGTGCTCTTCTCACACAAGCACAATCTTTCTTTTGTTTTTAAAAGGCCAGTCTTTATAGACCGAAGTCAAATTTGCTCACAATTAAACTTGCTAGCTAGTTATATGAACCAGATCCTCAATGGTGAATACTGGTGTGGCATCACTTCTGTCAATAGAAGCATTGCTTTACACAGCCTGCTGAGCCAGCCTAAAAACTTGAGAGAGCTTCAAACTGTGTACACTTAACAAGCCCTACATGCACTTGCAATTGCAACTTTGATATGTGAAA
>NW_027132501.1:0-42336 GCF_026122565.2 Emydura macquarii macquarii | reverse complement strand
TTTGTGCCATATTGGCTTTGATAACAAAAGCTCAAGGTGTAGAAGCATCTACATTGTTCTCGGTAACGAGGGTTCCGCGGCACTCTAAAAACTAAAGTGCCGCGGAACCGTCGTTGTTTTTGCCATATTAGCTTTGATAACAAAAGCTCAAAGTGTAGAAGCATCTACATTGTTTTCGGCAACGAGGGTTCCGCGGCACCCAATAGACTTAAGTCTTTATAGTGCCGCGGAACACTCGTTGTTTTTGCCATATTGGCTTTGATAACAAAAGCTCAAGGTGTAGAAGGATCTACATTGTTCTCGGCAACGAGGGTTCCGTGGCACTCTAAAGACTAAAGTGTTGCGGAACCCTCGTTGTTTTTGCCATATTGGCTTTGATAACAAAAGCTCAAAGTGTAGAAGCATCTACATTGTTCTCGGCAACGTGGGTTCCGCGGCACTCTAAAGACTAAAGTGTCGCGGAACCCTCAATGTTTTTCCCATATTGGCTTTGATAACAAAAGGTCAAAGTGTAGAAGCATCTACATTGATTTCGGCAACGACGGTTCCGCGACACTCTAAAGACTAAAGTCTTTACAGTGCCGCGGAACCCTCGTTGTTTTTGCCGTATTGGCTTTGATAGTAAAAGCTCAAAGTGTAGAAGCATCTACATTGTTTTCGGCAACGAGGGTTCCGCGGCACTCTAAAGACTAAAGTGCCGCGGAACCCTCGTTGTTTTTGCCATATTGGCTTTGATAACAAAAGCTGAAAGTGTAGAGGCATCTACATTGTTTTCGTCAACGAGGGTTCCGCGGCACTCTAAAGACTAAAGTGCTGCGGAACCCTCGTTGTTTTTGCCATATTGCCTTTGATAACAAAAGCTCAAAGTGTAGAAGCTTCTACATTGTTTTCGGCAACGAGGGTTCCGCGGCACTCTAAAGACAAAAGTGCCGCCGAACCCTCTTTGTTTTTGCCATATTGGCTTTGATAACAAAAGCTCAAAGTGTAAAAGCATCTACATTGTTTTCGGCAACGAGGGGTTCCGCGGCACTCTAAAGACTAAAGTCTTTAGAGTGCCGCGTAACCCTCGTTGTTTTTGCCATATTGGCTTTGATACCAAAAGCTCGAAGTGTAGAAGCATCTCCATTGTTTTCGGCAACGAGAGTTCCGCGGGACTCTAAAGACTAAAGTCTTTAGAGTGCCGCCGAACCCTTGTTGTTTTTGCCATATTGGCTTTGATACCAAAAGCTCAAAGTGTAGAAGCATCTCCATTGTTTTCGGCAACGAGAGTTCCGCGGGACTCTAAAGACTAAAGTCTTTAGAGTGCCGCCGAACCCTTGTTGTTTTTGCCATATTGGCTTTGATAACAAAAGCTCAAGGTGTAGAAGCATCTTCATTGTTCTCGGCAACGAGGGTTCCGCGGCACTCTAAAAACTAAAGTGCCGCGGAACCCTCGTTGTTTTTGCCATATTGGCTTTGATAACAAAAGCTCAAAGTGTAGAAGCATCTACATTGTTTTCGGCAACGAGTGTTCCGCGGCACTCTAAAAACTAAAGTGCCGCGGAACCCTCGTTGTTTTTGCCATATTGGCTTTGATAACAAAAGCTCAAAGTGTAGAAGCATCTACATTGTTTTCGTCAACGAGGGTTCCGCGGCACTATAAAGACTAAAGTCTTTAGAGTGCCGCGGAAACTTCGTTGTTTTTGCCATATTGGCTTTGATAATAAAAGCTCAAAGTGTAGAAGCATCTACATTGTTTTCGGCAACGAGTGTTCCGCGGCACTCTAAAGACAAAAGAGCCGCCGAACCCTCGTTGTTTTTGCCATATTGGCTTTGATAACAAAAGCTCAAAGTGTAGAAGCATCTACATTGTTTTCGGCAACGAGGGTTCCGCGGCACTCTAAAGACAAAAGAGCCGCCGAACCCTCTTTGTTTTTGCCATATTGGCTTTGATAACAAAAGCTCAAAGTGTAGAAGCTTCTCCATTGTTTTCGGCAAGCTCAAAGACTAAAGACTAAAGTCTTTAGAGTGCCGCGGAACCCTCGTTGTTTTTTCCATATTGGCTTTGATAACAAAAGCTCGAAGTGTAGAAGCATCTCCATTGTTTTCGGCAACGAGTGTTCCGCGGCACTCTAAAGATTAAAGTGACGCAGAACCCTCGTTGTTTTTGCCATATTGGCTTTGATAACAAAAGCTCAAAGTGTAGAAGCATCTACATTGTTTTCGGCAACGAGGGTTCCGCGACACTGTAAAGACTAAAGTGCCGCAGAACCCTCGTTGTTTTTGCCATATTGGCTTTGATAACAAAGGCTCAAGGTGTAGAAGGATCTACATTGTTCTCGGCAACGAGGGTTCCGTGGCACTCTAAAGACTAAAGTGTCGCGGAAACCTCGTTGTTTTTGCCATATTGGCTTTGATAACAAAAGCTCAAAGTGTAGAAGCATCTACATTGTTTTCGGCAACGAGGGTTCCGCGGCACTCTAAAGACTAAAGTGCTGAGGAACCCTCGTTGTTTTTGCCATATTGGCTTTGATAACAAAAGCTCAAAGTGTAGAAGCATCTACATTGTTTTCGGCAACGAGGGTTCCGCGGCACTCTAAAGACAAAAGTGCCGCCGAACCCTCTTAGTTTTTGCCATATTGGCTTTGATAACAAAAGCTCAAAGTGTAGAAGCATCTACATTGTTTTCGGCAACGAGGGTTCCGCGGCACTCTAAAGACTAAAGTCTTTAGAGTGCCGCGTAACCCTCGTTGTTTTTGCCATATTGGCTTTGATACCAAAATCTCGAAGTGTAGAAGCATCTCCATTATTTTCGGCAACGAGAGTTCCGCGGGACTCTAAAGACTAAAGTCTTTAGAGTGCCGCCGAACCCTTGTTGTTTTTGCCATATTGGCTTTGATAACAAAAGCTCAAAGTGTAGAAGCATCTACATTGTTTTCGGCAACAAGGGCTCCGCGGCACTGTAAAGACTAAAGTAACGCAGAACCCGCGTTGTTTTTGCCATATTGGCTTTGATAACAAAAGCTCAAGGTGTAGAAACATCTACATTGTTCTCGGCAACGAGGGTTCCGCGGCACTCTCAAAACTAAAGTGCCGCGGAACCGTTGTTGTTTTTGCCATATTGGCTTTGATAAGAAAAGCTCAAAGTGTAGAAGCATCTACATTGTTTTCGGCAACGAGGGTTCCGCGGCACTCTAAAGACCAACGTGCCGCCGAACCCTCTTTGTTTTTGTCATATTGGCTTTGATAACAAAAGCTCAAAGTGTAGAAGCATCTCCATTGTTTTCGGAAACGAGTGTTCCGCGGCACTCTAAAGACTAAAGTGACGTGGAACCCTCGTTGTTTTTGCCATATTGGCTTTGATAGTAAAAGCTCAAAGTGTAGAAGCATCTACATTGTTTTCGGCAACGAGGGTTCCGCTGCACTCTAAAGACAAAAGTGCCGCCGAACCCTCTTTGTTTTTGCCATATTGGCTTTGATAACAAAAGCTCAAGGTGTAGAAGCGTCTACATTGTTTTCGGCAACGAGGCTTCCGCGGCACTGTAAAGACTAAAGTGCCGCAGAACCCTCGTTGTTTTTGCCATATTGGCTTTGATAACAAAAGCTCAAGGTGTAGAAGCATCTACATTGTTCTCGGCAACGAGGGTTCCGCGGCACTCTAAAGACTAAAGTCTTTAGAGTGCCGCGGAACCGTCATTGTTTTTGCCATATTGGCTTTCATAACAAAAGCTCAAAGTGTAGAAGCATCTACATTGTTTTCGGCAACGAGTGTTCCGCGGCACTCCAAAGACTAATGTGCCGCGGAACCCTCGTTGTTTTTGCCATATTGGCTTTGATAACAAAAGCTCAAAGTGTAAAAGCATCTACATTGTTTTCGGCAACGAGGTTCCGCGGCACTCTAAAGACTAAAGTCTTTAGAGTGCCGCGTAACCTCGTTGTTTTTGCCATATTGGCTTTGATACCAAAAGCTCGAAGTGTAGAAGCATCTCCATTGTTTTCGGCAACGAGAGTTCCGCGGGACTCTAAAGACTAAAGTCTTTAGAGTGCCGCCGAACCCTTGTTGTTTTTGCCATATTGGCTTTGATACCAAAAGCTCAAAGTGTAGAAGCATCTCCATTGTTTTCGGCAACGAGAGTTCCGCGGGACTCTAAAGACTAAAGTCTTTAGAGTGCCGCCGAACCCTTGTTGTTTTTGCCATATTGGCTTTGATAACAAAAGCTCAAGGTGTAGAAGCATCTTCATTGTTCTCGGCAACGAGGGTTCCGCGGCACTCTAAAAACTAAAGTGCCGCGGAACCCTCGTTGTTTTTGCCATATTGGCTTTGATAACAAAAGCTCAAAGTGTAGAAGCATCTACATTGTTTTCGGCAACAAGTGTTCCGCGGCACTCTGAAAACTAAAATGCCGCGGAACTCTCGTTGTTTTTGCCATATTGGCTTTGATAACAAAAGCTCAAAGTGTAGAAGCATCTACATTGTTTTCGTCAACGAGGGTTCCGCGGCACTCTAAAGACTAAAGTCTTTAGAGTGCCGCGGAAACTTCGTTGTTTTTGCCATATTGGCTTTGATAATAAAAGCTCAAAGTGTAGAAGCATCTACATTGTTTTCGGCAACGAGTGTTCCGCGGCACTCTAAAGACAAAAGAGCCGCCGAACCCTCGTTGTTTTTGCCATATTGGCTTTGATAACAAAAGCTCAAAGTGTAGAAGCATCTACATTGTTTTCGGCAACGAGGGTTCCGCGGCACTCTAAAGACAAAAGAGCCGCCGAACCCTCTTTGTTTTTGCCATATTGGCTTTGATAACAAAAGCTCAAAGTGTAGAAGCTTCTCCATTGTTTTCGGCAAGCTCAAAGACTAAAGACTAAAGTCTTTAGAGTGCCGCGGAACCCTCGTTGTTTTTTCCATATTGGCTTTGATAACAAAAGCTCGAAGTGTAGAAGCATCTCCATTGTTTTCGGCAACGAGTGTTCCGCGGCACTCTAAAGATTAAAGTGACGCAGAACCCTCGTTGTTTTTGCCATATTGGCTTTGATAACAAAAGCTCAAAGTGTAGAAGCATCTACATTGTTTTCGGCAACGAGGGTTCCGCGACACTGTAAAGACTAAAGTGCCGCAGAACCCTCGTTGTTTTTGCCATATTGGCTTTGATAACAAAGGCTCAAGGTGTAGAAGGATCTACATTGTTCTCGGCAACGAGGGTTCCGTGGCACTCTAAAGACTAAAGTGTCGCGGAACCCTCGTTGTTTTTGCCATATTGGCTTTGATAACAAAAGCTCAAAGTGTAGAAGCATCTACATTGTTTTCGGCAACGAGGGTTCCGCGGCACTCTAAAGACTAAAGTGCTGAGGAACCCTCGTTGTTTTTGCCATATTGGCTTTGATAACAAAAGCTCAAAGTGTAGAAGCATCTACATTGTTTTCGGCAACGAGGGTTCCGCGGCACTCTAAAGACAAAAGTGCCGCCGAACCCTCTTAGTTTTTGCCATATTGGCTTTGATAACAAAAGCTCAAAGTGTAGAAGCATCTACATTGTTTTCGGCAACGAGGGTTCCGCGGCACTCTAAAGACTAAAGTCTTTAGAGTGCCGCGTAACCCTCGTTGTTTTTGCCATATTGGCTTTGATACCAAAATCTCGAAGTGTAGAAGCATCTCCATTATTTTCGGCAACGAGAGTTCCGCGGGACTCTAAAGACTAAAGTCTTTAGAGTGCCGCCGAACCCTTGTTGTTTTTGCCATATTGGCTTTGATAACAAAAGCTCAAAGTGTAGAAGCATCTACATTGTTTTCGGCAACAAGGGCTCCGCGGCACTGTAAAGACTAAAGTAACGCAGAACCCGCGTTGTTTTTGCCATATTGGCTTTGATAACAAAAGCTCAAGGTGTAGAAACATCTACATTGTTCTCGGCAACGAGGGTTCCGCGGCACTCTCAAAACTAAAGTGCCGCGGAACCGTTGTTGTTTTTGCCATATTGGCTTTGATAAGAAAAGCTCAAAGTGTAGAAGCATCTACATTGTTTTCGGCAACGAGGGTTCCGCGGCACTCTAAAGACCAACGTGCCGCCGAACCCTCTTTGTTTTTGTCATATTGGCTTTGATAACAAAAGCTCAAAGTGTAGAAGCATCTCCATTGTTTTCGGAAACGAGTGTTCCGCGGCACTCTAAAGACTAAAGTGACGTGGAACCCTCGTTGTTTTTGCCATATTGGCTTTGATAGTAAAAGCTCAAAGTGTAGAAGCATCTACATTGTTTTCGGCAACGAGGGTTCCGCTGCACTCTAAAGACAAAAGTGCCGCCGAACCCTCTTTGTTTTTGCCATATTGGCTTTGATAACAAAAGCTCAAGGTGTAGAAGCGTCTACATTGTTTTCGGCAACGAGGCTTCCGCGGCACTGTAAAGACTAAAGTGCCGCAGAACCCTCGTTGTTTTTGCCATATTGGCTTTGATAACAAAAGCTCAAGGTGTAGAAGCATCTACATTGTTCTCGGCAACGAGGGTTCCGCGGCACTCTAAAGACTAAAGTCTTTAGAGTGCCGCGGAACCGTCATTGTTTTTGCCATATTGGCTTTCATAACAAAAGCTCAAAGTGTAGAAGCATCTACATTGTTTTCGGCAACGAGTGTTCCGCGGCACTCCAAAGACTAATGTGCCGCGGAACCCTCGTTGTTTTTGCCATATTGGCTTTGATAACAAAAGCTCAAAGTGTAAAAGCATCTACATTGTTTTCGGCAACGAGGTTCCGCGGCACTCTAAAGACTAAAGTCTTTAGAGTGCCGCGTAACCCTCGTTGTTTTTGCCATATTGGCTTTGATACCAAAAGCTCGAAGTGTAGAAGCATCTCCATTGTTTTCGGCAACGAGAGTTCCGCGGGACTCTAAAGACTAAAGTCTTTAGAGTGCCGCCGAACCCTTGTTGTTTTTGCCATATTGGCTTTGATACCAAAAGCTCAAAGTGTAGAAGCATCTCCATTGTTTTCGGCAACGAGAGTTCCGCGGGACTCTAAAGACTAAAGTCTTTAGAGTGCCGCCGAACCCTTGTTGTTTTTGCCATATTGGCTTTGATAACAAAAGCTCAAGGTGTAGAAGCATCTTCATTGTTCTCGGCAACGAGGGTTCCGCGGCACTCTAAAAACTAAAGTGCCGAGGAACCCTCGTTGTTTTTGCCATATTGGCTTTGATAACAAAAGCTCAAAGTGTAGAAGCATCTACATTGTTTTCGGCAACGAGTGTTCCGCGGCACTCTAAAAACTAAAGTGCCGCGGAACCCTCGTTGTTTTTGCCATATTGGCTTTGATAACAAAAGCTCAAAGTGTAGAAGCATCTACATTGTTTTCGTCAACGAGGGTTCCGCGGCACTCAAAACACTAAAGTCTTTAGAGTGCCGCGGAAACTTCGTTGTTTTTGCCATATTGGCTTTGATAATAAAAGCTCAAAGTGTAGAAGCATCTACATTGTTTTCGGCAACGAGTGTTCCGCGGCACTCTAAAGACAAAAGAGCCGCCGAACCCTCGTTGTTTTTGCCATATTGGCTTTGATAACAAAAGCTCAAAGTGTAGAAGCATCTACATTGTTTTCGGCAACGAGGGTTCCGCGGCACTCTAAAGACAAAAGAGCCGCCGAACCCTCTTTGTTTTTGCCATATTGGCTTTGATAACAAAAGCTCAAAGTGTAGAAGCTTCTCCATTGTTTTCGGCAAGCTCAAAGACTAAAGACTAAAGTCTTTAGAGTGCCGCGGAACCCTCGTTGTTTTTTCCATATTGGCTTTGATAACAAAAGCTCGAAGTGTAGAAGCATCTCCATTGTTTTCGGCAACGAGTGTTCCGCGGCACTCTAAAGATTAAAGTGACGCAGAACCCTCGTTGTTTTTGCCATATTGGCTTTGATAACAAAAGCTCAAAGTGTAGAAGCATCTACATTGTTTTCGGCAACGAGGGTTCCGCGACACTGTAAAGACTAAAGTGCCGCAGAACCCTCGTTGTTTTTGCCATATTGGCTTTGATAACAAAGGCTCAAGGTGTAGAAGGATCTACATTGTTCTCGGCAACGAGGGTTCCGTGGCACTCTAAAGACTAAAGTGTCGCGGAACCCTCGTTGTTTTTGCCATATTGGCTTTGATAACAAAAGCTCAAAGTGTAGAAGCATCTACATTGTTTTCGGCAACGAGGGTTCCGCGGCACTCTAAAGACTAAAGTGCTGAGGAACCCTCGTTGTTTTTGCCATATTGGCTTTGATAACAAAAGCTCAAAGTGTAGAAGCATCTACATTGTTTTCGGCAACGAGGGTTCCGCGGCACTCTAAAGACAAAAGTGCCGCCGAACCCTCTTAGTTTTTGCCATATTGGCTTTGATAACAAAAGCTCAAAGTGTAGAAGCATCTACATTGTTTTCGGCAACGAGGGTTCCGCGGCACTCTAAAGACTAAAGTCTTTAGAGTGCCGCGTAACCCTCGTTGTTTTTGCCATATTGGCTTTGATACCAAAATCTCGAAGTGTAGAAGCATCTCCATTATTTTCGGCAACGAGAGTTCCGCGGGACTCTAAAGACTAAAGTCTTTAGAGTGCCGCCGAACCCTTGTTGTTTTTGCCATATTGGCTTTGATAACAAAAGCTCAAAGTGTAGAAGCATCTACATTGTTTTCGGCAACAAGGGCTCCGCGGCACTGTAAAGACTAAAGTAACGCAGAACCCGCGTTGTTTTTGCCATATTGGCTTTGATAACAAAAGCTCAAGGTGTAGAAACATCTACATTGTTCTCGGCAACGAGGGTTCCGCGGCACTCTCAAAACTAAAGTGCCGCGGAACCGTTGTTGTTTTTGCCATATTGGCTTTGATAAGAAAAGCTCAAAGTGTAGAAGCATCTACATTGTTTTCGGCAACGAGGGTTCCGCGGCACTCTAAAGACCAACGTGCCGCCGAACCCTCTTTGTTTTTGTCATATTGGCTTTGATAACAAAAGCTCAAAGTGTAGAAGCATCTCCATTGTTTTCGGAAACGAGTGTTCCGCGGCACTCTAAAGACTAAAGTGACGTGGAACCCTCGTTGTTTTTGCCATATTGGCTTTGATAGTAAAAGCTCAAAGTGTAGAAGCATCTACATTGTTTTCGGCAACGAGGGTTCCGCTGCACTCTAAAGACAAAAGTGCCGCCGAACCCTCTTTGTTTTTGCCATATTGGCTTTGATAACAAAAGCTCAAGGTGTAGAAGCGTCTACATTGTTTTCGGCAACGAGGCTTCCGCGGCACTGTAAAGACTAAAGTGCCGCAGAACCCTCGTTGTTTTTGCCATATTGGCTTTGATAACAAAAGCTCAAGGTGTAGAAGCATCTACATTGTTCTCGGCAACGAGGGTTCCGCGGCACTCTAAAGACTAAAGTCTTTAGAGTGCCGCGGAACCGTCATTGTTTTTGCCATATTGGCTTTCATAACAAAAGCTCAAAGTGTAGAAGCATCTACATTGTTTTCGGCAACGAGTGTTCCGCGGCACTCCAAAGACTAATGTGCCGCGGAACCCTCGTTGTTTTTGCCATATTGGCTTTGATAACAAAAGCTCAAAGTGTAGAAGCATCTACATTGTTTTCGTCAACGAGGGTTCCGCGGCACTCTAAAGACTAAAGTCTTTTGAGTGCCGCCGAACCCTTGTTGTTTTTGCCATATTGGCTTTGATAACAAAAGCTCAAAGTGTAGAAGCATCTACATTGCTTTCGGCAACGAGGCTTCCGCGTCACTGTAAAGACTAAAGTGCCGCAGAACCCTCGTTGTTTTTGCCATATTGGCTTTGATAACAAAAGCTCAAGGTGTAGAAGCATCTACATTGTTCTCGGCAACGAGGGTTCCGCGGAACTCTAAAGACTAAAGTCTTTAGAGTGCCGCCGAACCCTTGTTGTTTTTGCCATATTGGCTTTGATAACAAAAGCTCAAAGTGTAGAAGCATCTACATTGTTTTCGGCAACAAGGGCTCCGCGGCACTGTAAAGACTAAAGTAACGCAGAACCCGCGTTGTTTTTGCCATATTGGCTTTGATAACAAAAGCTCAAGGTGTAGAAACATCTACATTGTTCTCGGCAACGAGGGTTCCGCGGCACTCTAAAAACTAAAGTGCCGCGGAACCGTTGTTGTTTTTGCCATATTGGCTTTGATAACAAAAGCTCAAAGTGTAGAAGCATCTACATTGTTTTCGGCAACGAGGGTTCCGCGGCACTCTAAAGACTAAAGTCTTTAGAGTGCCGCGGAACCCTCGTTGTTTTTGCCATATTGGCTTTGATAATAAAAGCTCAAAGTGTAGAAGCATCTACATTGTTTTCGGCAACGAGGGTTCCGCGGCACTCTAAAGACTAAAGTGCAGCGGAACCCTCGTTGTTTTTGCCATATTGGCTTTGATAACAAAAGCTCAAAGTGTAGAAGCATCTACATTGTTTTCGGCAACGAGTGTTCCGTGGCACTCTAAAGAATAAAGTCTTTAGAGTGCAATGGAACCCTCGTTGTTTTTGCCATAATGGCTTTGATAACAAAAGCTCAAAGTGTAGAAGCATCTACATTGTTTTCGGCTACGAGGTGTCTGCGGCACTCTAAAGACTAAAGTGCCGCAGAACCCTCGTTGTTTTTGCCATATTGGCTTTGATAACAAAAGCTCAAAGTGTAGAAGCATCTACATTGTTCTCGGCAACGAGGGTTCCGCGGCACTATAAACAATAAAGTCTTTAGAGTGCCGCAGAACCCTCATTGGTTTTGCCATATTGGCTTTGATAACAAAAGCTCAAAGTGTAGAAGCATCTACATTGTTCTCGGCAACGAGGGTTCAGCGGCACTCTGAACAATAAAGTCTTTATAGTGCCGCGGAACCCTCGTTGTTTTTGCCATATTGGGTTTGATAACAAAAGCTCATAGTGTAGAAGCATCTACATTGTTTTCGGCAACGAGGGATCGTTGTTTTTGCCATATTGGCTTTGATGCCACATTGGCTTTGATAACAAAAGCTCAAAGTGTAGAAGCATCTACATTGTTTTCGGCAACGAGGGTTCCGCGGCACTGTAAAGACTATAGTCTTTAGAGTGCCGCGGAACCCTCTTTTTTTTTGCCATACTGGCTTTGATGCCACATTGGCTTTGATAACAAAAGCTCAAAGTGTAGAAGCATCTACATTGTTTTCGGCAACGAGGGTTCCGCGGCACTCTAAAGATTATAGACTTTATAGTGCCGCGGAACACTCGTTGTTTTTGCCATATTGGCTTTGATAACAAAAGCTCAAAGTGTAGAAGCATCTACATTGTTCTCGGCAACGAGGGTTACGCGGCACTCTAAAGAATAAAGTCTTTAGAGTGCCGCGGAACCCTCGTTTTTTTTGCCATATTGGCTTTGATAACAAAAGCTCGAAGTGTAGAAGCATCTAAATTGTTTTCGGCTTTAGTCTTTAGAGTGCCGCGGAACCCTCGTTGTTTTTGCCATATTGGCTTTGATAACAAAAGCTCAAAGTGTAGAAGCATCTACATTGTTTTCGGAAACGAGGGTTCCGCGGCACTCTAAAGACTAAAGTCTTTAGAGTACCGCGGAACCCTCGTTGTTTTTGCCATATTGGCTTTGATAACAAAAGCTCAAAATGTAGAAGCATCTACATTGTTTTTGGCAACGAGGGTTCCGCGGCACTCTGAAGACTAGAGTGCCGCTGAACCCTCGTTGTTTTTTCCAAATTGGCTTTGATAACAAAATCTCAAAATGTAGAACCAACTACATTGATTTCGGCAACGAGGGTTCCGCGGCACTCTAAAGACTAAAGTCTTTAGAGTGCCGCGGAACCCTCGTTGTTTTTGCCATATGGGCTTTGATGCCACATTGGCTTTAATAACAAAAGCTCAAAATGTAGAAGCATCTACATTGTTTTCGGCAACGAGGGTTCCGCGGCACTCTAAAGACTAAAGTCTTTAGAGTGCCGCAGAACCCTCGTTGTTTTTGCCATACTGGCTTTGATGCCACATTGGCTTTGATAACAAAAGCTCAAAGTGTACAAGCATCTACATTGTTTTCGGCAACGAGGGTTACGCGGCACTCTAAAGACTCTTTAGAGTGCCGCGGAACCCTCGTTGTTTTTGCCGTATTGGCTTTGATGTCATATTGGTTTTGATAACAAAAGCTCAAAGTGTAGAAGCATCTAAATTGTTTTCGGCTTTAGTCTTTATAGTGCCGCGGAACCCTCGTTGTTTTTGCCATATTGGCTTTGATAACAAAAGCTCAAAGTGTAGAAGCATCTACATTGTTTTCCGCAACGAGGGTTTGTGGCACTCTAAAGACTAAAGTCTTTAGAGTGCCGCGGAACCCTCGTTGTTTTTGCCATTTTTGCTTTGATAACAAAAGCTCAAAGTGTAGAAGCATCTACATTGTTTTCGGCAACGAGTGTTCCGTGGCACTCTAAAGACTAAAGTCTTTAGAGTGCAACGGAACCCTCGTTGTTTTTGCCATATTGGCTTTGATAACAAAAGCTCAAAGTGTAGAAGAATCTACATTGTTTTCGGCTACGAGGTGTCTGCGGCACTCTGAAGACTAAATTACCGCAGAACCCTCATTGTTTTTGCCATATTGGCTTGGATAACAAAAGCTCAAAGTGTAGAAGCATCTACATTGTTCTTGGCAACGAGGGTTCCGCGGCACTCTAAAGACTAAAGTGCCACAGAACCCTCGTTGATTTTGCCATGTTGACTTTGATAACTAAAGCTCAAAGTGTAGAAGCATCTACATTGTTTTCGGCAACGAGTGTTCCGCGGCACTCTAAAAACTAAAGTGCCGCGGAACCCTCGTTGTTTTTGCCATATTGGCTTTGATGTCACATTGGTTTTGATAACAAAAGCTCAAAGTGTAGAAGCATCTAAATTGTTTTCGGCTTTAGTCTTTACAGTGCCGCGGAACCCTCGTTGTTTTTGCCATATTGGCTTTGATAACAAAAGCTCAAAGTGTAGAAGCATCTACATTGTTTTCCGCAACGAGGGTTTGTGGCATTCTAAAGACTAAAGTCTTTAGAGTGCCGCGGAACCCTCGTTGTTTTTGCCATATTGGCTTTGATGCCACATTGGCTTTGATAACAAAAGCTTAAAATGTAGAAGCATCTGAATTGTTTTCGGCAACGAGGGTTCCGCGGCACACTAAAGACGAAAGTCTATATAGTGCCGCGGAAGCCTCGTTGTTTTTGCCATATTGGCTTTGATAACAAAAGCTCAAAGTGTAGAAGCATCTACATTGTTTTCGGCAACGAGGGTTCCGCGGCACTCTAAAGACTAAAGTCTATAGAGTGCCGCGGAAGCCTCGTTGTTTTTGCCATATTGGCTTTGATAACAAAAGCTCAAAGTGTAGAAGCATCTCCATTGTTTTCGGCAACGAGAGTTCCGCGGTACTCTAAAGACTAAAGTGTTTAGAGTGCCGCCGAACCCTTGTTGTTTTTGCCATATTGGCTTTGATAACAAAAGCTCAAAGTGTAGAAGTATCTACATTGTTTTCGGCAACGATGGTTCCGCGGCACTGTAAAGACTAAAGTGCCGCAGAACCCTCGTTGTTTTTGCCATATTGGCTTTGATAACAAAGGCTCAAAGTGTAGAAGCATCTACATTGTACTCGGCAACGAGTGTTCCGCGGCACTCTGAAGACTAAAGTGCCGCGGAACCCTCGTTGTTTTTGCCATATTGGCTTTGATAACAAAAGCTGAAAGTGTAGAAGCATCTACATTGTTTTCGTCAACGAGGGTTCCGCGGCACTCTAAAGACTAAAGTCTTTAGAGTGCCACGGAACCCTCGTTGATATTGCCATATTGGCTTTGATAATAAAAGCTCAAAGTGTAGAAGCATCTACATTGTTTTCGGCAACGAGGGTTCCGCGGCACTCTAAAGACTAAAGTGCCGCGGAACCCTCGTTGTTTTTGTCATATTGGCTTTGATAACAAAAGCTCAAAGTGTAGAAGCATCTACATTGTTCTTGGCAACGAGGGTTCCACAGCACTCTAAAGACTAAAGTCTTTAGAGTGCCGCGGAACCCTCGTTGTTTTTTCCATATTGGCTTTGATAACAAAAGCTCGAAGTGTAGAAGCATCTCCATTGTTTTCGGCAACGAGTGTTCCGCGGCACTCTAAAGACTAAAGTGACGCAGAACCCTCGTTGTTTTTGCCATATTGGCTTTGATAACAAAAGCTCAAAGTGTAGAAGCATCTCCATTGTTTTCGGCAACGAGAGTTCCGCGGGACTCTAAAGACTAAAGTCTTTAGAGTGCCGCCGAACCCTTGTTGTTTGTGCCATATTGGCTTTGATAACAAAAGCTCAAGGTGTAGAAGCATCTACATTGTTCTCGGCAACGAGGGTTCCGCGGCACTCTAAAAACTAAAGTGCCGCGGAACCGTCGTTGTTTTTGCCATATTGGCTTTGATAATAAAGCTCAAAGTGTAGAAGCATCTACATTGTTTTCGGCAACGAGGGTTCCGCGGCACCCTTTAGACTTAAGTCTTTAGAGTGCCGCGGAACACTCGTTGTTTTTGCCATATTGGCTTTGATAACAAAAGCTCAAGGTGTAGAAGGATCTACATTGTTCTCGGCATCGAGGGTTCCGTGGCACTCTAAAAACTAAAGTGCCGCGTAACCCTCGTTGTTTTTGCCATATTGGCTTTGATAACAAAAGCTCAAAGTGTAGAAGCATCTCCATTGTTTTCGGCAACGAGTGTTCCGCGGCACTCTAAAGACTAAAGTGACGCAGAACCCTCGTTGTTTTTGCCATATTGGCTTTGATAACAAAAGCTCAAACTGTAGAATAATCTACATTGTTCTTGGCAACGAGGGTTCCACGGCACTCTAAAGACTAAAGTCTTTAGAGTGCCGCGGAACCCTCGTTGTTTTTTCCATATTGGCTTTGATAACAAAAGCTCGAAGTGTAGAAGCATCTCCATTGTTTTCGGCAACGAGTGTTCCGTGGCACTCTAAAGACTAAAGTGACGCAGAACCCTCGTTGTTTTTGCCATATTGGCTTTGATAACAAAAGCTCAAAGTGTAGAAGCATCTACATTGTTTTCGGCAACGAGGGTTCCGCAGCACTCTAAAGACTAAAGTGCAGCGGAACCCTCGTTGTTTTTGCCATATTGGCTTTGATAACAAAAGCTCAAAGTGTAGAAGCATCTACATTGTTTTCGGCAACGAGGGTTCCGCGGCACTCTAAAGACAAAAGAGCCGCCGAACCCTCTTTGTTTTTGCCATATTGGCTTTGATAACAAAAGCTCAAAGTGTAGAAGCATCTCCATTGTTTTCGGCAACGAGAGTTCCGCGGCACTCTAAAGACTAAAGTGCCGCAGAACCCTCGTTGTTTTTGCCATATTGGCTTTGATAACAAAAGCTCAAAGTGTAGAAGCATCTACATTGTTTTCGGCAACGAGGGTTCCGCGGCACTGTAAAGACTAAAGTGCCGCAGAACCCTCGTTGTTTTTGCCATATTGGCTTTGATAACAAAAGCTCAAGGTGTAGAAGGATCTACATTGTTCTCGGCAACGAGGGTTCCGCGGCACTCTAAAGACTAAAGTGTCGCGGAACCCTCGTTGTTTTTGCCATATTGGCTTTGATAACAAAAGCTCAAAGTGTAGAAGCATCTACATTGTTCTCGGCAACGAGGGTTCCGCGGCACTCTAAAGACTAAAGTCTTTAGAGTGCCGCGGTACCCTCGTTGTTTTTGCCATATTGGCTTTGATACCAAAAGCTCAAAGTGTAGAAGCATCTCCATTGTTTTCGGCAACGAGAGTTCCGCGGGACTCTAAAGACTAAAGTCTTTAGAGTGCCGCCGAACCCTCGTTGTTTGTGCCATATTGGCTTTGATAACAAAAGCTCAAGGTGTAGAAGCATCTACATTGTTCTCGGCAACGAGGGTTCCGCGGCACTCTAAAAACTAAAGTGCAGCGGAACCGTCGTTTTTTTTGCCATATTAGCTTTGATAACAAAAGCTCAAAGTGTAGAAGCATCTACATTGTTTTCGTCAACGAGGGTTCCGCGGCACTCTAAAGACTAAAGTCTTTAGAGTGCCACGGAACCCTCGTTGATTTTGCCATATTGGCTTTGATAATAAAAGCTCAAAGTGTAGAAGCATCTACATTGTTTTCGGCAACGAGGGTTCCGCGGCACTCTAAAGACTAAAGTGCCACGGAACCCTCGTTGTTTTTGTCATATTGGCTTTGATAACAAAAGCTCAAAGTGTAGAAGCATCTACATTGTTCTGGGCAACGAGGGTTCCACAGCACTCTAAAGACTAAAGTCTTTAGAGTGCCGCGGAACCCTCGTTGTTTTTTCCATATTGGCTTTGATAACAAAAGCTCGAAGTGTAGAAGCATCTCCATTGCTTTCGGCAACGAGTGTTCCGCGGCACTCTAAAGACTAAAGTGACGCAGAACCCTCGTTGTTTTTGCCATATTGGCTTTGATAACAAAAGCTCAAAGTGTAGAAGCATCTCCATTGTTTTCGGCAACGAGAGTTCCGCGGGACTCTAAAGACTAAAGTCTTTAGAGTGCCGCCAAACCCTTGTTGTTTGTGCCATATTGGCTTTGATAACAAAAGCTCAAGGTGTAGAAGCATCTACATTGTTCTCGGCAACGAGGGTTCCGCGGCACTCTAAAAACTAAAGTGCCGCGGAACCGTCGTTGTTTTTGCCATATTGGCTTTGATAACAAAAGCTCAAAGTGTAGAAGCATCTACATTGTTTTCGGCAACGAGGTTCCGCGGCACCCTTTAGACTTAAGTCTTTAGAGTGCCGCGGAACACTCGTTGTTTTTGCCATATTGGCTTTGATAACAAAAGCTCAAGGTGTAGAAGGATCTACATTGTTCTCGGCATCGAGGGTTCCGTGGCACTCTAAAAACTAAAGTGCCGCGGAACCCTCGTTGTTTTTGCCATATTGGCTTTGATAACAAAAGCTCAAAGTGTAGAAGCATCTCCATTGTTTTCGGCAACGAGTGTTCCGCGGCACTCTAAAGACTAAAGTGACGCAGAACCCTCGTTGTTTTTGCCATATTGGCTTTGATAACAAAAGCTCAAAGTGTAGAAGCATCTACATTGTTCTTGGCAACGAGGGTTCCACGGCACTCTAAAGACTAAAGTCTTTAGAGTGCCGCGGAACCCTCGTTGTTTTTTCCATATTGGCTTTGATAACAAAAGCTCGAAGTGTAGAAGCATCTCCATTGTTTTCGGCAACGAGTGTTCCGTGGCACTCTAAAGACTAAAGTGACGCAGAACCCTCGTTGTTTTTGCCATATTGGCTTTGATAACAAAAGCTCAAAGTGTAGAAGCATCTACATTGTTCTAGGCAACGAGGGTTCCACGGCACTCTAAAGACTAAAGTGACGCAGAACCCTCGTTTTTTTTGCCATATTGGCTTTGATAACAAAAGCTCAAAGTGTAGAAGCATCTACATTGTTTTCGGCAACGAGGGTTCCGCGGCACTGTAAAGACTAAAGTGCCGCAGAACCCTCGTTGTTTTTGCCATATTGGCTTTGATAACAAAAGCTCAAGGTGTAGAAGGATCTACATTGTTCTCGGCAACGAGGGTTCCGCGGCACTCTAAAGACTAAAGTGTCGCGGAACCCTCGTTGTTTTTGCCATATTGGCTTTGATAACAAAAGCTCAAAGTGTAGAAGCATCTACATTGTTCTCGGCAACGAGGGTTCCGCGGCACTCTAAAGACTAAAGTCTTTAGAGTGCCGCGGTACCCTCGTTGTTTTTGCCATATTGGCTTTGATACCAAAAGCTCAAAGTGTAGAAGCATCTCCATTGTTTTCGGCAACGAGAGTTCCGCGGGACTCTAAAGACTAAAGTCTTTAGAGTGCCGCCGAACCCTCGTTGTTTGTGCCATATTGGCTTTGATAACAAAAGCTCAAGGTGTAGAAGCATCTACATTGTTCTCGGCAACGAGGGTTCCGCGGCACTCTAAAAACTAAAGTCTTTAGAGTGCCACGGAACCCTCGTTGATTTTGCCATATTGGCTTTGATAATAAAAGCTCAAAGTGTAGAAGCATCTACATTGTTTTCGGCAACGAGGGTTCCGCGGCACTCTAAAGACTAAAGTGCCACGGAACCCTCGTTGTTTTTGTCATATTGGCTTTGATAACAAAAGCTCAAAGTGTAGAAGCATCTACATTGTTCTTGGCAACGAGGGTTCCACAGCACTCTAACGACTAAATTCTTTAGAGTGCCGCGGAACCCTCGTTGTTTTTTCCATATTGCCTTTGATAACAAAAGCTCGAAGTGTAGAAGCATCTCCATTGCTTTCGGCAACGAGTGTTCCACGGCACTCTAAAGACTAAAGTGACGCAGAACCCTCGTTGTTTTTGCCATATTGGCTTTGATAACAAAAGCTCAAAGTGTAGAAGCATCTACATTGTTCTTGGCAACGAGGGTTCCACGGCACTCTAAAGACTAAAGTCTTTAGAGTGCCGCGGAACCCTCGTTGTTTTTTCCATATTGGCTTTGATAACAAAAGCTCAAAGTGTAGAAGCATCTCCATTGTTTTCGGCAACGAGTGTTCCGCGGCATTCTAAAGACTAAAGTGACGCAGAACCCTCGTTGTTTTTGCCATATTGGCTTTGATAACAAAAGCTCAAAGTGTAGAAGCATCTACATTGTTCTTGGCAATGAGGGTTCCACAGCACTCTAAAGACTAAAGTGCCGCAGAACCCTCGTTGTTTTTGCCATATTGGCTTTGATAACAAAAGCTCAAGGTGTAGAAGGATCTACATTGTTCTCGGCAACGAGGGTTCCGCGGCACTCTAAAGACTAAAGTGTCGCGGAACCCTCGTTGTTTTTGCCATATTGGCTTTGATAACAAAAGCTCAAAGTGTAGAAGCATCTACATTGTTCTCGGCAACGAGGGTTCCGCGGCACTCTAAAGACTAAAGTCTTTAGAGTGCCGCGGTACCCTCGTTGTTTTTGCCATATTGGCTTTGATACCAAAAGCTCAAAGTGTAGAAGCATCTCCATTGTTTTCGTCAACGAGAGTTCCGCGGGACTCTAAAGACTAAAGTCTTTAGAGTGCCGCCGAACCCTTGTTGTTTGTGCCATATTGGCTTTGATAACAAAAGCTCAAGGTGTAGAAGCATCTACATTGTTCTCGGCAACGAGGGTTCCGCGGCACTCTAAAAACTAAAGTGCCGCGGAACCGTTGTTGTTTTTGCCATATTAGCTTTGATAACAAAAGCTCAAAGTGTAGAAGCATCTACATTGTTTTCGGCAACGAGGGTTCCGCGGCACCCAATAGACTTAAGTCTTTAGAGTGCCGCGGAACACTCGTTGTTTTTGCCATATTGGCTTTGATAACAAAAGCTCAAGGTGTAGAAGGATCTACATTGTTCTCGGCAACGAGGGTTCCGTGGCACTCTAAAGACTAAAGTGTTGCGGAACCCTCGTTGTTTTTGCCATATTGGCTTTGATAACAAAAGCTCAAAGTGTAGAAGCATCTACATTGTTCTCGGCAACGTGGGTTCCGCGGCACTCTAAAGACTAAAGTGTCGCGGAACCCTCATTGTTTTTGCCATATTGGCTTTGATAACAAAAGGTCAAAGTGTAGAAGCATCTACATTGTTTTTGGCAACGAGGGTTCCGCGACACTCTAAAGACTAAAGTCTTTACAGTGCCGCGGAACCCTCGTTGTTTTTGCCGTATTGGCTTTGATAGTAAAAGCTCAAAGTGTAGAAGCATCTACATTGTTTTCGGCAACGAGGGTTCCGCGGCACTCTAAAGACAAAAGTGCCGCCGAACCCTCGTTGTTTTTGCCAGTTTGGCTTTGATAACAAAAGCTCAAAGTGTAGAAGCATCTCCATTGTTTTTGGCAACG
The DNA here is from genome assembly GCF_026122565.2 of Emydura macquarii macquarii. Taxonomy (NCBI): domain Eukaryota; kingdom Metazoa; phylum Chordata; order Testudines; family Chelidae; genus Emydura; species Emydura macquarii. The sequence goes on along the minus strand of NW_027132501.1, from coordinate 22,547 downwards.
AGTGTTCCGCGGCACTCTAAAGACTAAAGTGCCGCGGAACCCTCGTTGTTTTTGCCATATTGGCTCTGATAACAAAAGCTGAAAGTGTAGAAGCATCTACATTGTTTTCGTCAACGAGGGTTCCGCGGCACTCTAAAGACTAAAGTGCTGCGGAACCCTCGTTGTTTTTGCCATATTGGCTTTGATAACAAAAGCTCAAAGTGTAGAAGCATCTACATTGTTTTCGGCAACGAGGGTTCCGCGGCACTCTAAAGACAAAAGTGCCGCCGAACCCTCTTTGTTTTTGCCATATTGGCTTTGATAACAAAAGCTCAAAGTGTAAAAGCATCTACATTGTTTTCGGCAACGAGGGTTCCGCGGCACTCTAAAGACTAAAGTCTTTAGAGTGCCGCGTAACCCTCGTTGTTTTTGCCATATTGGCTTTGATACCAAAAGCTCGAAGTGTAGAAGCATCTCCATTGTTTTCGGCAACGAGAGTTCCGCGGGACTCTAAAGACTAAAGTCTTTAGAGTGCCGCCGAACCCTTGTTGTTTTTGCCATATTGGCTTTGATAACAAAAGCTCAAAGTGTAGAAGCATCTACATTGTTTTCGGCAACAAGGGCTCCGCGGCACTCTAAAGACTAAAGTGCCGCAGAACCCTCATTGTTTTTGCCATATTGGCTTTGATAACAAAAGCTCAAAGTGTAGAAGCATCTCCATTGTTTTCGTCAACGAGGGTTCCGCGGCACTCTAAAGACTAAAGTCTTTACAGTGCCACGGAACCCTCGTTGTTTTTGCCATATTGGCTTTGATAATAAAAGCTCAAAGTGTAGAAGCATCTACATTGTTTTCGGCAACGAAGGTTCCGCCAAACTATAAAGACTAAAGTGTTTAGAGTGCCGTGGAACCCTCGTTGTTTTTGCCATATTGGCTTTGATACCAAAAGCTCAAAGTGTAGAAGCATCTCCATTGTTTTCGGCAACGAGAGTTCCGCGGGACTCTAAAGACTAAAGTCTTTAGAGTGCCGCCGAACCCTTGTTGTTTTTGCCATATTGGCTTTGATAACAAAAGCTCAAGGTGTAGAAGCATCTTAATTGTTCTCGGCAACGAGTGTTCCGCGGCACTCTAAAGACAAAAGAGCCGCCGAACCCTCGTTGTTTTTGCCATATTGGCTTTGATAACAAAAGCTCAAAGTGTAGAAGCATCTACATTGTTTTCGGCAACGAGGGTTCCGCGGCACTCTAAAGACAAAAGAGCAGCCGAACCCTCTTTGTTTTTGCCATATTGGCTTTGATAACAAAAGCTCAAAGTGTAGAAGCTTCTCCATTGTTTTCGGCAAGCTCAAAGACTAAAGACTAAAGTCTTTAGAGTTCCGCGGAACCCTCGTTGTTTTTGTCATATTGGCTTTCATAACAAAAGCTCAAAGTGTAGAAGCATCTACATTGTTTTCGGCTACGAGGGTTCCGCGGCACTCTGAAGACTAGAGTGCCGCTGAACCCTCGTTGTTTTTTCCATATTGGCTTTAATAACAAAAGCTAAAAATGTAGAAGCATCTACATTGTTTTCGGCAACGAGGGTTCCGCGGCATTCTAAAGACTAAAGTCTTTAGAGTGCCGCGGAACCCTCGTTGTTTTTGCCATACTGGCTTTGATGCCACATTGGCTTTGATAACAAAAGCTCAAAGTGTACAAGCATCTACATTGTTTTCGGCAACGAGGGTTACGCGGCACTCTAAAGACTCTTTAGAGTGCCGCGGAACCCTCGTTGTTTTTGCCGTATTGGCTTTGATGTCATATTGGTTTTGATAACAAAAGCTCAAAGTGTAGAAGCATCTAAATTGTTTTCGGCTTTAGTCTTTATAGTGCCGCGGAACCCTCGTTGTTTTTGCCATATTAGCTTTGATAAAAAAAGCTCAAAGTGTAGAAGCATCTACATTGTTTTCGGCAACGAGGGTTTGTGGCACTCTAAAGACTAAAGTCTTTAGAGTGCCGCGGAACCCTCGTTGTTTTTGCCATATTGGCTTTGATAACCAAAGCTCAAAGTGTAGAAGAATCTACATTGTTTTCGGCTACGAGGTGTCTGCGGCACTCTGAAGACTAAATTACCGCAGAACCCTCATTGTTTTTGCCATATTGGCTTGGATAACAAAAGCTCAAAGTGTAGAAGCATCTACATTGTTCTTGGCAACGAGGGTTCCGCGGCACTCTAAAGACTAAAGTGCCGCAGAACCCTCGTTGATTTTGCCATGTTGACTTTGATAACTAAAGCTCAAAGTGTAGAAGCATCTACATTGTTTTCGGCAACGAGTGTTCCGCGGCACTCTAAAAACTAAAGTGCCGCGGAACCCTCGTTGTTTTTGCCATATTGGCTTTGATGTCACATTGGTTTTGATAACAAAAGCTCAAAGTGTAGAAGCATCTACATTGTTTTCGGCTTTAGTCTTTACAGTGCCGCGGAACCCTCGTTGTTTTTGCCATATTGGCTTTGATAACAAAAGCTCAAAGTGTAGAAGCATCTACATTGTTTTCGGCAACGAGGGTTCCGCGGCACTCTAAAGACTAAAGTCTATAGAGTGCCGCGGAAGCCTCGTTGTTTTTGCCATATTGGCTTTGATAACAAAAGCTCAAAGTGTAGAAGCATCTACATTGTTCTCGGCAACGAGGGTTCCGCGGCCCTGGAAAAACGCAAGTCTTTAGCGTGCCGCGGAACCCCCGTTCTTTTTGCCATATTGGCTTTGATGCCACATTGGTTTTGATAACAAAAGCTCAAAGTGTAGAAGCATCTAATTTGTTTTCGGCTTTAGTCTTTAGAGTGCCGCGGAAACCTCGTTGTTTTTGCCATATTGGCTTTGATAACAAAAACTCAAAGTGTAGAAGCATCTACATTGTTCTCGGCAATGAGGGTTCCGCGGCACTCTAAATACTAAAGTCTTCATAGTGTCGCGGAACCCTCGTTGTTTTTGCCATACTGGCTTTTATGCCACATGGGCTTTGATAACAAAATCTCAAAGTGTAGAAGCATCTCCATTGTTTTCGGCAACGAGAGTTCCGCGGCACTCTAAAGACTAAATTGCCGCAGAACCCTCATTGTTTTTGCCATATTGGCTTGGATAACAAAAGCTCAAAGAGTAGAAGCATCTACATTGTTCTTGGCAACGAGGGCTCCGCGGCACTCTAAAGACTAAAGTGCCGCAGAACCCTCGTTGATTTTGCCATATTGGCTTTGATAACAAAAACTCAAAGTGTAGAAGCATCTACATTGTTTTCGGCAACGAGGGTTCCACGGCGCTCTAAAGACTAAGTGTCGCGGAACCCTCGTTGTTTTTGCCATATTGGCTTTGATAACAAAAGCTCAAAGTGTAGAAGCATCTACATTGTTCTCGACAATGAGGGTTCCGCGGCACTCTAAACAATAAAGTCTTTAGAGTGCCGCGGAACCCTCGTTGTTTTTGCCATATTGGCTTTGATGCCACATTGGCTTTGATAACAAAAGCTCAAAATGTAGAAGCATCTACATTGTTTTCGGCTACGAGGTGTCTGCGGCACTCTGAAGACTAAATTACCGCAGAACCCTCATTGTTTTTGCCATATTGGCTTGGATAACAAAAGCTCAAAGTGTAGAAGCATCTACATTGTTCTTGGCAACGAGGGTTCCGCGGCACTCTAAAGACTAAATTGCCGCAGAACCCTCGTTGATTTTGCCATGTTGACTTTGATAACTAAAGCTCAAAGTGTAGAAGCATCTACATTGTTTTCGGCAGCGAGGGTTCCGCGGCACTCTAAAGACTAAAGTCTATAGAGTGCCGCGGAAGCCTCGTTGTTTTTGCCATATTGGCTTTGATAACAAAAGCTCAAAGTGTAGAAGCATCTACATTGTTTTCGGCAACGAGGGTTCCGCGGCACTCTAAAGACTAAAGTCTATAGAGTGCCGCGGAAGCCTCGTTGTTTTTGCCATATTGGCTTTGATAACAAAAGCTCAAAGTGTAGAAGCATCTCCATTGTTTTCGGCAACGAGAGTTCCGCGGCACTCTAAAGACTAAAGTCTTTTGAGTGCCGCCGAACCCTTGTTGTTTTTGCCATATTGGCTTTGATAACAAAAGCTCAAAGTGTAGAAGTATCTACATTGTTTTCGGCAACGATGGTTCCGCGGCACTGTAAAGACTAAAGTGCCGCAGAACCCTCGTTGTTTTTGCCATATTGGCTTTGATAACAAAGGCTCAAAGTGTAGAAGCATCTACATTGTTCTCGGAAACGAGTTTTCCGCGGCACTCTGAAGACTAAAGTGCCGCGGAACCCTCGTTGTTTTTGCCATATTGGCTTTGATAACAAAAGCTGAAAGTGTAGAAGCATCTACATTGTTTTCGTCAACGAGGGTTCCGCGGCACTCTAAAGACTAAAGTCTTTAGAGTGCTACGGAACCCTCGTTGTTTTTGCCATATTGGCTTTGATAAAAAAAGCTCAAAGTGTAGAAGCATCTACATTGTTTTCGGCACCGAGGGTTCCGCGGCACTCTAAAGACTAAAGTGCCGCGGAACCCTCGTTGTTTTTGTCATATTGGCTTTGATAACAAAAGCTGAAAGTGTAGAAGCATCTACATTGTTTTCCGCAACGAGGGTTTGTGGCACTCTAAAGACTAAAGTCTTTAGAGTGCCGCGGAACCCTCGTTGTTTTTGCCATATTGGCTTTGATAACAAAAGCTCAAAGTGTAGAAGCATCTACATTGTTTTCGGCAACGAGTGTTCCGTGGCACTCTAAAGACTAAAGTCTTTAGAGTGCAACGGAACCCTCGTTGTTTTTGCCATATTGGCTTTGATAACAAAAGCTCAAAGTGTAGAAGAATCTACATTGTTTTCGGCTATGAGGTGTCTGCGGCACTCTGAAGACTAAATTACCGCAGAACCCTCATTGTTTTTGCCATATTGGCTTGGATAACAAAAGCTCAAAGTGTAGAAGCATCTACATTGTTCTTGGCAACGAGGGTTCCGCGGCACTCTAAAGACTAAAGTGCCGCAGAACCCTCGTTGATTTTGCCATGTTGACTTTGATAACTAAAGCTCAAAGTGTAGAAGCATCTACATTGTTTTCGGCAACGAGGGTTACGCGGCACTCTAAAAACTAAAGTGCCGCAGCACCCTCGTTGTTTTTGCCATATTGGCTTTGATGTCACATTGGTTTTGATAACAAAAGCTCAAAGTGTAGAAGCATCTAAATTGTTTTCGGCTTTAGTCTTTACAGTGCCGCGGAACTCTCGTTGTTTTTGCCATATTGGCTTTGATAACAAAAGCTCAAAGTGTAGAAGCATCTACATTGTTTTCCGCAACGTGTGGCACTCTAAAGACTAAAGTCTTTAGAGTGCCGCGGAACCCTCGTTGTTTTTGCCATATTGGCTTTGATAACAAAAGCTCAAAGTGTAGAAGCATCTACATTGTTTTCGGCACTCACTCTAAAGACTAAAGTCTTTAGAGTGCAACGGAACCCTCGTTGTTTTTGCCATATTGGCTTTGATAACAAAAGCTCAAAGTGTAGAAGAATCTACATTTTTTCTTGGCAACGAGGGTCTAAAGACTAAAGTGCCGCAGAACCCTCGTTGATTTTGCCATGTTGACTTTGATAACTAAAGCTCAAAGTGTAGAAGCATCTACATTGTTTTCGGCAGCCTCTAAAGACTAAGTGCCGCGGAACCCTCGTTGTTTTTGCCATATTGGCTTTGATGCCACATTGGCTATGATAACAAAAGCTCAAAATGTAGAAGCATCTGAATTGTTTTCGGCAACGAGGGTTCCGCGGCACTCTAAAGACTAAAGTCTATAGAGTGCCGCGGAAGCCTCGTTGTTTTTGCCATATTGGCTTTGATAACAAAAGCTCAAAGTGTAGAAGCATCTACATTGTTTTCGGCAACGAGGGTTCCGCGGCACTCTAAATACTAAAGTCTATAGAGTGCCGCGGAAGCCTCGTTGTTTTTGCCATATTGGCTTTGATAACAAAAGCTCAAAGTGTAGAAGCATCTCCATTGTTTTCGGCAACGAGAGTTCCGCGGCACTCTAAAGACTAAAGTGTTTAGAGTGCCGCCGAACCCTTGTTGTTTTTGCCATATTGGCTTTGATAACAAAAGCTCAAAGTGTAGAAGTATCTACATTGTTTTCGGCAACGATGGTTCCGCGGCACTGTAAAGACTAAAGTGCCGCAGAACCCTCGTTGTTTTTGCCATATTGGCTTTGATAACAAAGGCTCAAAGTGTAGAAGCATCTACATTGTTCTCGGCAATGAGTGTTCCGCGGCACTCTGAAGACTAAAGTGCCGCGGAACCCTCGTTGTTTTTGCCATATTGGCTTTGATAATAAAAGATCAAAGTGTAGAAGCATCTACATTGTTTTCGGCAACGAGGGTTCCGCGGCACTCTAAAGACTAAAGTGCCGCGGAACCATCGTTGTTTTTGTCATATTGGCTTTGATAACAAAAGCTCAAAGTGTAGAAGCATCTACATTGTTTTCGTCAACGAGGGTTCCGCGGCACTCTAAAGACTAAAGTGCAGCGGAACCCTCGTTGTTTTTGCCATATTGGCTTTGATAACAAAAGCTCAAAGTGTAGAAGCATCTACATTGTTTTCGGCAACGAGGGTTCCGCGGCACTCTAAAGACAAAAGTGCCGCCAAACCCTCTGTGTTTTTGCCATATTGGCTTTGATAACAAAAGCTCAAAGTGTAGAAGCATCTACATTGTTTTCGGCAACGAGTGTACCGCTGCACTCTAAAGACTAAAGTGACGCAGAACCCTCGTTGTTTTTGCCATATTGGCTTTGATAACAAAAGCTCAAAGTGTAGAAGCATCTACATTGTTCTTGGCAACGAGGGTTCCACGGCACTCTAAATACTAAAGTCTTTAGAGTGCCACGGAACCCTCGTTGTTTTTGCCATATTGGATTTGATAACAAAAGCTCAAAGTGTAGAAGCATCTACATTGTTTTCGGCTTTAGTCTTTAGAGTGCCGCGGAACCCTCGTTGTTTTTGCCATATTGGCTTTGATAACAAAAGCTCAAAGTGTAGAAGCATCTACATTGTTTTCGGCAACGAGTGTTCCGTGGCACTCTAAAGACTAAAGTCTTTAGAGTGCAACGGAACCCTCGTTGTTTTTGCCATATTGGCTTTGATAACAAAAGCTAAAAGTGTAGAAGCATCTACATTGTTTTCTGCTACGAGGTGTCTGCGGCACTCTGAAGACTATATTGCCGCAGAACCCTCATTGTTTTTGCCATAGTGGCTTTGATAACAAAAGCTCAAAGTGTAGAAGCTTCTACATTGTTTTCGGCAACGAGGGTTCCGCGGCACTCTAAAGACTCTTTAGAGTGCCGCGGAACCCTCGTTGTTTTTGCCATATTGGCTTTGATGCCACATTGGTTTTGATAACAAAAGCTCAAACTATAGAAGCATCTAAATTGTTTTCGGCTTTAGTCTTTAGTGTGCCACGGAAACCTCGTTGTTTTTGCCATATTGGCTTTGATAACAAAAGCTCAAAGTGTAGAAGCATCTACATTGTTTTCCGCAACGAGGGTTTGTGGCATTCTAAAGACTAAAGTCTTTAGAGTGCAATGGAACCCTCGTTGTTTTTGCCATAATGGCTTTGATAACAAAAGCTCAAAGTGTAGAAGCATCTACATTGTTTTCGGCTACGAGGTGTCTGCGGCACTCTAAAGACTAAAGTGCCGCAGAACCCTCGTTGTTTTTGCCATATTGGCTTTGATAACAAAAGCTCAAAGTGTAGAAGCATCTACATTGTTCTCGGCAACGAGGGTTCCGCGGCACTATAAACAATAAAGTCTTTAGAGTGCCGCAGAACCCTCGTTGGTTTTGCCATATTGGCTTTGATAACAAAAGCTCAAAGTGTAGAAGCATCTACATTGTTCTCGGCAACGAGGGTTCCGCGGCACTCTCAACAATAAAGTCTTTATAGTGCCGCGGAACCCTCGTTGTTTTTGCCATATTGGCTTTGATAACAAAAGCTCATAGTGTAGAAGCTTCTACATTGTTTTCGGCAACGAGGGATCGTTGTTTTTGCCATATTGGCTTTGATGCCACATTGGCTTTGATAACAAAAGCTCAAAGTGTAGAAGCATCTACATTGTTTTCGGCAACGAGGGTTCGGCCGCACTGTAAAGACTAAAGTCTTTAGAGTGCCGCGGAACCCTCTTTTTTTGCCATACTGGCTTTGATGCCACATTGGCTTTGATAACAAAACTCAAAGTGTAGAAGCATCTACATTGTTTTCGGCAACGAGGGTTCCGCGGCACTCTAAAGATTATAGTCTTTATAGTCTTTATATTGGCTTTGATAACAAAAGCTCAAAGTGTAGAAGCATCTACATTGTTCTCGGCAACGAGGGTTACCACTCTAAAGAATAAAGTCTTTAGAGTGCCGCGATATATTGGCTTTGATAACAAAAGCTCAAAGTGTAGAAGCATCTAAATTGTTTTCGGTCTTTAGAGTGCCGCGGAACCCTCGTTGTTTTTGCCATATTGGCTTTGATAACAAAAGCTCAAAGTGTAGAAGCATCTACATAAAGTCTTTAAAGACTAAAGTCTTTAGCCGCGGAACCCTCGTTGTTTTTGCCATATTGGCTTTGATAACAAAAGCTCAAAGTGTAGAAGCATCTACATTGTTTTCGGCAACGAGGGTTCCGCGGCACTCTAAAGACTAAAGACTCTTTAGAGTGCCGCGGAACCCTCGTTGTTTTTGCCTTATTGGCTTTGATGTCATATTGGTTTTGATAACAAAAGCTCAAAGTGTAGAAGCATCTAAATTGTTTTCGGCTTTAGTCTTTATAGTGCCGCGGAACCCTCGTTGTTTTTGCCATATTGGCTTTGATAACAAAAGCTCAAAGTGTAGAAGCATCTACATTGTTTTCCGCAACGAGGGTTTGTGGCACTCTAAAGACTAAAGTCTTTAGAGTGCCGCGGAACCCTCCTTGTTTTTGCCATATTGGCTTTGATAACAAAAGCTCAAAGTGTAGAAGCATCTACATTGTTTTCGGCTACGAGGTGTCTGCGGCACTCTGAAGACTAAATTACCGCAGAACCCTCATTGTTTTTGCCATATTGGCTTGGATAACAAAAGCTCAAAGTGTAGAAGCATCTACATTGTTCTTGGCAACGAGGGTTCCGCGGCACTCTAAAGACTAAAGTGCCGCAGAACCCTCGTTGATTTTGCCATGTTGACTTTGATAACTAAAGCTCAAAGTGTAGAAGCATCTACATTGTTTTCGGCAACAAGTGTTCCGCGGCACTCTAAAAACTAAAATGCCGCGGAACCCTCGTTGTTTTTGCCATATTGGCTTTGATGCCACATTGGCTTTGATAACAAAAGCTCAAAGTGTAGAAGCATCTAAATTGTTTTCGGCTTTAGTCTTTACAGTGCCGCGGAACCCTCGTTGTTTTTGCCATATTGGCTTTGATAACAAAAGCTCAAAGTGTAGAAGCATCTACATTGTTTTCCGCAACGAGGGTTTGTGGCACTCTAAAGACTAAAGTCTTTAGAGTGCCGCGGAACCCTCGTTGTTTTTGCCATATTGGCTTTGATAACAAAAGCTCAAAGTGTAGAAGCATCTACATTGTTTTCGGCAACGAGTGTTCCGTGGCACTCTAAAGACTAAAGTGTTTAGAGTGCAACGGAACCCTCGTTGTTTTTGCCATATTGGCTTTGATAACAAAAGCTCAAAGTGTAGAAGAATCTACATTGTTTTCGGCTACGAGGTGTCTGCGGCACTCTGAAGACTAAATTACCGCAGAACCCTCATTGTTTTTGCCATATTGGCTTGGATAACAAAAGTTCAAAGTGTAGAAGCATCTACATTGTTCTTGGCAACGAGGGTTCCCCGGCACTCTAAAGACTAAGTGCCGCGGAACCCTCGTTGTTTTTGCCATATTGGCTTTGATGCCACATTGGCTTTGATAACAAAAGCTCAAAATGTAGAAGCATCTGAATTGTTTTCTGCAACGAGGGTTCCGCGGCACTCTAAAGACTAAAGTCTTTAGAGTGCCGCGGCACCCGCGGGGTTTTTGCCAGATTGGGGTTGATTATAAAAGCTCAAAGTGTAGAAACATCTACCTTGTTTTCGGCAACGAGGGTTCCGCGGCACTCTAAAGACTAAAGTGCCGCGGAACCCTCGTTGTTTTTGCCATATTGGCTTTGATAACACAAGCTCAAAGTGTAGAAGCATATCCATTGTTTTCGGCAACGAGAGTTCCGCGGCACTCTAAAGACTAAAGTCTTTAGAGTGCCGCCGAACCCTTGTTGTTTTTGCCATATTGGCTTTGATAACAAAAGCTCAAAGTGTAGAAGCATCTACATTGTTCTCTGCAACGAGGGTTCCGCGGCACTCTAAAGACTAAAGTGCCGCGGAACCCTCGTTGTTTTTGCCATATTGGCTTTGATAACAAAAGCTCAAAGTGTAGAAGCATCTACATTGTTCCTGGCAACGAGGGTTCCGCGGCACTCTAAAGACTAAAGTCTTTAGAGTGCCTCGGAACCCTCGTTGTTTTTGCCATATTGGCTTTGATAATAAAAGCTCAAAGTGTAGAAGCATCTACATTGTTTTCGGCAACGAGGGTTCCGCGGCACTCTAAAGACTAAAGTGCAGTGGAACCCTCGTTGTTTTTGCCATATTGGCTTTGATAACAAAAGCTCAAGGTGTAGAAGCATGTACATTGTTCTCGGCAACGAGGGTTCCAAGGAACTCTAAAGACTAAAGTGCCGCGGAACCCTCGTTGTTTTTGCCATATTGGCTTTGATAACAAAAGCTCAAAGTGTAGAAGCATCTACATTGTTTTCGGCAGCGAGGGTTCCGCGGCACTCTAAAGACTAAAGTGCCGCGGAACCCTCGTTGTTTTTGCCATATTGGCTTTGATAACAAAAGCTGAAAGTGTAGAAGCATCTACATTGTTTTCGGCAACGAGGGTTCCGCGGCACTCTAAAGACTAGAATCTTTAGAGTGCCGCGGAACGCTCGTTGTTTTTGCCATATTGGCTTTGATAACAAAAGCTCAAAGTGTAGAAGCATCTCCATTGTTTTCGGCAACGAGAGTTCAGCGGCACTCTAAAGACTAAAGTGCCGCAGAACCCTCGTTGTTTTTGCCATATTGGCTTTGATAACAAAAGCTCAAAGTGTAGAAGCATCTACATTGTTCTTGGCAACGAGGGTTCCGCGGCACTGTAAAGACTAAAGTCATTAGAGTGCCGCGGAACCCTCGTTGTTTTTGCCATATTGGCTTTGATAACAAAAGCTCAAAGTGTAGAAGCATCTACATTGTTTTCGGCAACGAGGGTTCCGCGGCACTCTAAAGACTAGAATCTTTAGAGTGCCACGGAACCCTCGTTGTTTTTGCCATATTGGCTTTGATAACAAAAGCTCAAAGTGTAGAAGCATCTCCATTGTTTTCGGCAACGAGAGTTCAGCGGCATTCTAAAGACTAAAGTGCCGCAGAACCCTCGTTGTTTTTGCCATATTGGCTTTGATAACAAATGCTCAAAGTGTTGAAGCATCTACATTGTTTTCGGCAACGAGGGTTCCGCGGCACTCTAAAGACTAAAGTAACGCAGAACCCTCGTTGTTTTTGCCATATTGGCTTTGATAACAAACTAAACTAAAGTCTTTAGAGTGCCGCCGAACCCTCGTTGTTTTTGCCATATTGGCTTTGATAACAAAAGCTCAAAGTGTAGAAGCATCTCCCTTGTTTTCGGCAACGAGAGTCCCGCGGCACTCTAAAGACTAAAGTGTTTAGAGTGCCGCCGAACCCTTGTTGTTTTTGCCATATTGGCTTTGATAACAAAAGCTCAAAATGTAGAAGCATCTACATTGTTTTCGGCATCGAGGGTTCCGCGGCACTCTAAAGACTAAAGTAACGCAGAACCCTCGTTGTTTTTGCCATATTGGCTTTGATAACAAAAGCTCAAAGTGTAGAAGCATCTACATTGTTCTAGGCAACGAGGGTTCCGCGGCACTCTAAAGACTAAGTGCCGCGGAACCCTCGTTGTTTTTGCCATATTTGCTTTGATAACAAAAGCTCAAAGTGTAGAAGCATCTACATTGTTGTGGGCACCGAGGGTTCCGCGGCCCTCTAAAGACTTTAATCTTTAGAGTGCCGCGGAACCCTCGTTGTTTTTGCCATATTGGCTTAGATAACAAAAGCTCAAAGTGTAGAAGCATCTCCATTGTTTTCGGCAACGAGAGTTCAGCGGCACTCTAAAGACTAAAGTGCCGCAGAACCCTCTTTGTTTTTGCCATATTGGCTTTGATAACAAAAGCTCAAAATGTAGAAGCATCTACATTGTTTTCGGCAACGAGGGTTCCGCGGCACTCTAAAGACTAAAGTAACGCAGAACCCTCGTTGTTTTGCCATATTGGCTTTGATAACAAACTAAACTAAAGTCTTTAGAGTGCCGCCGAACCCTCGTTGTTTTTGCCATATTTGCTTTGATAACAAAAGCTCAAAGTGTAGAAGCATCTCCCTTGTTTTCGGCAACGAGAGTTCCGCGGCACTCTAAAGACTAAAGTCTTTAGAGTGCCGCCGAACCCTTGTTGTTTTTGCCATATTGGCTTTGATAACAAAAGCTCAAAATGTAGAAGCATCTACATTGTTTTCCGCAACGAGGGTTCCGCGGCACTCTAAAGACTAAAGTAACGCAGAACCCTCGTTGTTTTTGCCATATTGGCTTTGATAATAAAAGCTCAAAGTGTAGAAGCATCTACATTGTTTTCGGCAACGAGGCTTCCGCGGCACTCTACAGACTAAAGTGCCGCGGAACCCTCGTTGTTTTTGCCATATTGGCTTTGATAACAAAAGCTAAAGGTGTAGAAGCATCTACATTGTTCTCGGCAACGAGGGTTCCGCGGCACTCTAAAGACTAAAGTGCCGCGTAACCCTCGTTGTTTTTGCCATATTGGCTTTGATAAGAAAAGCTCAAAGTGTAGAAGCATCTACATTGTTTTCGGCAACGAGGGTTCCGCGGCACTCTAAAGACTAAAGTGCCGCGGAACCCTCGTTGTTTTTGCCATATTGGCTTTGATAACAAAAGCTGAAAGTGTAGAAGCATCTACATTGTTTTCGGCAACGAGGGTTCCGCGGCACTCTAAAGACTTTAATCTTTAGAGTGCCGCGGAACCCTCGTTGTTTTTTCCATATTGGCTTAGATAACAAAAGCTCAAAGTGTAGAAGCATCTCCATTGTTTTCGGCAACGAGAGTTCAGCGGCACTCTAAAGACTAAAGTGCCGCAGAACCCTCGTTGTTTTTTCCGTATTGGCTTTGATAACAAAAGCTCAAAATGTAGAAGCATCTACATTGTTTTCGGCAACGAGGGTTCCACGGCACTCTAAAGACTAAAGTAACGCAGAACCCTCGTTGTTTTTCCCATATTGGCTTTGATAACAAACGAAACTAAAGTCTTTAGAGTGCCGCCGAACCCTCGTTGTTTTTGCCATATTGGCTTTGATAACAAAAGCTCAAAGTGTAGAAGCATCTCCCTTGTTTTCGGCAACGAGAGTTCCGAGGCACTCTAAAGACTAAAGTCTTTAGAGTGCCGCCGAACCCTTATTGTTTTTGACATATTGGCTTTGATAACAAAAGCTCAAAATGTAGAAGCATCTACATTGTTTTCCGCAACGAGGGTTCCGCGGCACTCTAAAGACTAAAGTAATGCAGAACCCTCGTTGTTTTTGCCATTTTGGCTTTGATAACAAAAGCTCAAAGTGTAGAAGAATCTACATTGTTTTCCGCAACGAGGGTTCCGCGGCACTCTAAAAACTAAAGTCTTTAGAGTGCCACGGAACCCTCGTTGTTTTTGCCATATTGGCTTTGATAACAAAAGCTCAAAGTGTAGAAGCATCTACATTGTTCCTGGCAACGAGGGTTCCGCGGCACTCTAAAGACTAAAGTCTTTAGAGTGCCGCGGAACCCTCGTTGTTTTTGCCATATTGGCTTTGATAATAAAAGCTCAAAGTGTAGAAGCATCTACATTGTTTTCGGCAACGAGGGTTCCGCGGCACTCTAAAGACTAAAGTGCCGCGGAACCCTCGTTGTTTTTGCCATATTGGCTTTGATAACAAAAGCTCAAAGTGTAGAAGCATCTACATTGTTTTCGGCAACGAGGGTTCCGCGGCACTCTAAAGACTAAAGTGCCGCGGAACCCTCGTTGTTTTTGCCATATTGGCTTTGATAACAAAAGCTCAAAGTGTAGAAGCATCTCCATTGTTTTCGGCAACGAGAGTTCAGCGGCATTCTAAAGACTAAAGTGCCGCAGAACCCTCGTTGTTTTTGCCATATTGGCTTTGATAACAAATGCTCAAAGTGTAGAAGCATCTACATTGTTTTCGGCAACGAGGGTTCCGCGGCACTCTAAAGACTAAAGTAACGCAGAACCCTCGTTGTTTTTCCCATATTGGCTTTGATAACAAACTAAACTAAAGTCTTTAGAGTGCCGCCGAACCCTCGTTGTTTTTGCCATATTGGCTTTGATAACAAAAGCTCAAAGTGTAGAAGCATCTCCCTTGTTTTCGGCAACGAGAGTTCCGCGGCACTCTAAAGACTAAAGTGTTTAGAGTGCCGCCGAACCCTTGTTGTTTTTGACATATTGGCTTTGATAACAAAAGCTCAAAATGTAGAAGCATCTACATTGTTTTCCGCATCGAGGGTTCCGCGGCACTCTAAAGACTAAAGTAACGCAGAACCCTCGTTGTTTTTGCCATATTGGCTTTGATAACAAAAGCTCAAAGTGTAGAAGCATCTACATTGTTTTCCGCAACGAGGGTTCCGCAGCACTCTAAAGACTAAAGTCTTTAGAGTGCCGCGGAACCCTCGTTTTTTTTGCCATATTGGCTTTGATAACAAAAGCTCAAAGTGTAGAAGCATCTACATTGATCCTGGCAACGAGGGTTCCGCGGCACTCTAAAGACTAAAGTGCCGCGGAACCCTCGTTGTTTTTGCCATATTGGCTTTGATAACAAAAGCTCAAAGTGTAGAAGCATCTACATTGTTCCTGGCAACGAGGATTCCGCGGCACTCTAAAGACTAAAGTAACGCAGAACCCTCGTTGTTTTTGCCATATTGGCTTTGATAATAAAAGCTCAAAGTGTAGAAGCATCTACATTGTTTTCCGCAACGAGGGTTCCGCGGCACTCTAAAGACTAAAGTGCCGCGGAACCCTCGTTGTTTTTGCCATATTGGCTTTGATAACAAAAGCTCAAAGTGTAGAAGCATCTACATTGTTCTAGGCAACGAGGGTTCCGCGGCACTCTAAAGACTAAGTGCCGCGGAACCCTCGTTGTTTTTGACATATTGGCTTTGATAACAAAAGCTCAAAGTGTAGAAGCATCTCCATTGTTTTCGGCAACGAGAGTTCCGCGGCACTCTAAAGACAAAAGTGCCGCAGAACCCTCTTTGTTTTTGCCATATTGGCTTTGATAACAAAAGCTCAAAGTGTAGAAGCATCTACATTGTTTTCGGCAACGAGGGTTCCACGGCACTCTAAAGGCTAAAGTCTTTAGAGTGCCACGGAACCCTCGTTGTTTTTGCCATATTGGCTTTGATAACAAAAGCTCAAAGTGTAGAAGCATCTACATTGTTTTCCGCAACGAGGGTTCCGCGGCACTCTAAAGACAAAAGTGCCGCCGAACCCTCTTTGTTTTTGCCATATTGGCTTTGATAACAAAAGCTCAAATGTAGAAGCATCTACATTGTTTTCGGCAACGAGGGTTCCGCGGCACTCTGAAGACTAAAGTAACGCAGAACCCTCGTTGTTTTTGCCATATTGGCTTTGATAACAAACTAAACTAAAGTCTTTAGAGTGCCGCCGAACCCTCGTTGTTTTTGCCATATTGGCTTTGATAACAAAAGCTCAAAGTGTAGAAGCATCTCCCTTGTTTTCGGCAACGAGAGCTCCGCGGCACTCTAAAGACTAAAGTCTTTAGAGTGCCGCCGAACCCTTGTTGTTTTTGCCATATTGGCTTTGATAACAAAAGCTGAAAGTGTAGAAGCATCTACATTGTTTTCAGCAACGAGGGTTCCGCGGCACTCTAAAGACTAGAATCTTTAGAGTGCCGCGGAACCCTCGTTGTTTTTGCCATATTGGCTTTGATAACAAAAGCTCAAAGTGTAGAAGCATCTCCATTGTTTTCGGCAACGAGAGTTCAGCGGCACTCTAAAGACTAAAGTGCCGCAGAACCCTCGTTGTTTTTGCCATATTGGCTTTGATAACAAAAGCTCAAAGTGTAGAAGCATCTACATTGTTTTCAGCAACGAGGGTTCCGCGGCACTCTAAAGACTAGAATCTTTAGACTGCTGCGGAACCATCCTTGTTTTTGCCATATTGGCTTTGATCACAACAGCTCAAAGTGTAGAAGCCTCTACATTGTTTTGGCAACGAGGGTTCCGCGGCACTCTAAAGACTAAAGTCTTTAGAGTGCCGCGGAACCCTCGTGGTTTTAGCCATATTGGCTTTGACAATAAAAGCTCAAAGTGTAGAAGCATCTACATTGTTTTCGGCAACGAGGGTTCCGCGGCACTCTAAAGACTAGAATCTTTAGAGTGCCACGGAACCCTCGTTGTTTTTGCCATATTGGCTTTGATAACAAAAGCTCAAAGTGTAGAAGCATCTACATTGTTCTCGGCAATGAGGGTTCCGTGGCACTCTAAAGACTAAAGAATTTAGAGTGACGTGGAACCCTCGTTGTTTTTGCCATATTGGCTTTGATAACAAAAGCTCAAAGTGTAGAAGCATCTCCATTGTTTTCGGCAACGAGGGTTCCGCGGCACTCTAAAGACTAAAGTGCCGCAGAATCCTCGTTGTTTTTGCCATATTGGCTTTGATAACTAAAGCTCAAAGTGTAGAAGCATCTACATTGTTTTCGGCAACGAGGGTTCCACGGCACTCTAAAGGCTAAAGTCTTTAGAGTGCCACGGAACCCTCGTTGTTTTTTCCATATTGGCTTTGATAATAAAAGCTCAAAGTGTAGAAGCATCTCCATTGTTTTCGGCAACGAGAGTTCCGCGGCACTCTAAAGACTAAAGTCTTTAGAGTGCCGCCGAACCCTCGTTGTTTTTGCCATATTGGCTTTGATAACAAAAGCTCAAAATGTAGAAGCATCTACATTGTTTTCCACAACGAGGGTTCCGCGGCACTCTAAAGACTAAAGTAAAGCAGAACCCTTGTTGTTTTTGCCATATTGGCTTTGATAACAAAAGCTCAAAGTGTAGAAGCATCTACATTGTTTTCCGCAACGAGGGTTCCGCGGCACTCTAAAGACTAAAGTAACGCAGAACCCTCGTTGTTTTTGCCATATTGGCTTTGATAACAAAAGCTCAAAGTGTAGAAGTCTTTAGAGTTCGCCGCGGACTCTAAAGACTAAAGTCTTTAGAGTGCCTCGTTGTTTTTGCCATATTGGCTTTGATAACAAAAGCTCAAAGTGTAGAAGCATCTACATTGTTCCTGGCAACGAGGGTTCCGCGGCACTCTAAAGACTAAAGTCTTTAGAGTGCCGCGGAACCCTCGTTGTTTTTGCCATATTGGCTTTGATAATAAAAGCTCAAAGTGTAGAAGCATCTACATTGTTTTCGGCAACGAGGGTTCCGCGGCACTCTAAGTTGCCGCGGAACCCTCGTTGTTTTTGCCATATTGGCTTTGATAACAAAAGCTCAAAGTGTAGAAGCATCTACATTGTTATAGGCAACGAGGGTTCCGCGGCACTCTAAAGACTAAGTGCCGCGGAACCCTCGTTGTTTTTGACATATTGGCTTTGATAACAAAAGCTCAAAGTGTAGAAGCATCTACATTGTTTTCGGCAACGAGGGTTCCGCGGCACTCTAAAGACAAAAGTGCCGCCGAACCCTCTTTGTTTTTGCCATATTGGCTTTGATAACAAAAGCTCAAAGTGTAGAAGCATCTACATTGTTTTCGGCAACGAGGGTTCCACGGCACTCTAAAGACTAAAGTCTTTAGAGTGCCACGGAACCCTCGTTGTTTTTTCCATATTGGCTTTGATAACAAAAGCTCAAAGTGTAGAAGCATCTACATTGTTCCTGGCAACGAGGGTTCCGCGGCACTCTAAAGACTAAAGTAACGCAGAACCCTCGTTGTTTTTGCCATATTGGCTTTGATAACAAAAGCTCAAAGTGTAGAAGCATCTACATTGTTTTCCGCAACGAGGGTTCCGCGGCACTCTAAAGACTAAAGTCTTTAGAGTGCCGCGGAACCCTCGTTGTTTTTGCCATATTGGCTTTGATAACAAAAGCTCAAAGTGTAGAAGCATCTACATTGTTTTCGGCAACGAGGGTTCCGCGGCACTCTAAAGACAAAAGTGCCGCCGAACCCTCTTTGTTTTTGCCATATTGGCTTTGATAACAAAAGCTCAAATGTAGAAGCATCTACATTGTTTTCGGCAACGAGGGTTCCGAGGCACTCTAAAGACTAAAGTAACACAGAACCCTCGTTGTTTTTGCCATATTGGCTTTGATAACAAACTAAACTGTAAAGTCTTTAGAGTGCCGGCACTCTAAAGACTAAAGTGCCGCAGAACCCTCGTTGTTTTTGCCATATTGGCTTTGATAACAAAAGCTCAAAGTGTAGAAGCATCTCCCTTGTTTTCGGCAACGAGAGTTCCGCGGCACTCTAAAGACTAAAGTCTTTAGAGTGCCGCCGAACCCTTGTTGTTTTTGCTATATTGGCTTTGATAACAAAAGCTCAAAATGTAGAAGCATCTACATTGTTTTCCGCAACGAGGGTTCCGCGGCACTCTAAAGACTAAAGTAACGCAGAACCCTCGTTGTTTTTGCCATATTGGCTTTGATAACAAAAGCTCAAAGTGTAGAAGCATCTACATTGTTTTCGGCAACGAGGGTTCCGCGGCACTCTAAAGACTAAAGTGCCGCGGAACCCTCGTTGTTTTTGCCATATTGGCTTTGATAACAAAAGCTCAAAATGTAGAAGCATCTACATTGTTCTCGGCAACGAGGGTTCCGCAGTACTCTAAAGATTAAAGTGCCGCGGAACCCTCATTGTTTTTGCCATATTGGCTTTGATAACAAAAGCTCAAAGTGTAGAAGCATCTACATTGTTTTCAGCAACGAGGGTTCCGCGGTACTCTAAAGACTAGAATCTTTAGAGTGCCGCCGAACCCTTGTTGTTTTTGCCATATTGGCTTTGATAACAAAAGCTCAAAGTGTAGAAGCATCTCCATTGTTTTCGGCAACGAGAGTTCAGCGGCACTCTAAAGACTAAAGTGCCGCAGAACCCTCGTTGTTTTTGCCATATTGGCTTTGATAACAAAAGCTCAAAGTGTAGAAGCATCTACATTGTTTTCGGCAACAAGGGTTCCGCGGCACTCTAAAGGCTAAAGTCTTTAGAGTGCCACGGCAACCTCGTTGTTTTTGCCATATTGGCTTTGATAACAAAAGCTCAAAGTGTAGAAGCATCTACATTGTTTTCCGGCAACGAGGGTTCCGCGGCACTCTAAAGACTAAAGTGCCGCGGAACCCTCGTTGTTTTTGCCATATTGGCTTTGATAACAAAAGCTCAAAGTGTAGAAGCATCTACATTGTTTTCGGCAATGAGGGTTCCGTGGCACTCTAAAGACTAAAGAATTTAGAGTGATGCGGAACCCTCGTTGTTTTTGCCATATTGGCTTTGATAACAAAAGCTCAAAGTGTAGAAGCATCTACATTGTTTTCGGCAACGAGGGTTCCGCGGCACTCTAAAGACTAGAATCTTTAGAGTGCCACGGAACCCTCGTTGTTCTTGCCATATTGGCTTTGATAACAAAAGCTCAAAGTGTAGAAGCATCTACATTGTTTTCGGCAACGAGAGTTCAGCGGCACTCTAAAGACTAAAGTGCCGCAGAACCCTCGTTGTTTTTGCCATATTGGCTTTGATAACAAAAGCTCAAAGTGTAGAAGCATCTACATTGTTTTCGGCAACGAGGGTTCCGCGGCACTCTAAAGGCTAAAGTCTTTAGAGTGCCACGGAACTCTCGTTGTTTTTGCCATATTGGCTTTGATAACAAAAGCTCAAGGTGTAGAAGCATCTACATTGTTCTCGGCAATGAGGGTTCCGTGGCACTCTAAAGACTAAAGAATTTAGAGTGACGCGGAACTCTCGTTGTTTTTGCCATATTGGCTTTGATAACAAAAGCTCAAAGTGTAGAAACATCTCCATTGTTTTCGGCAACGAGGGTTCCGCGGCACTCTAAAGACTAAAGTGCCGCAGAATCCTCGTTGTTTTTGCCATATTGGCTTTGATAACTGAAGCTCAAAGTGTAGAAGCATCTACATTGTTTTCGGCAACGAGGGTTCCACGGCACTCTAAAGGCTAAAGTCTTTAGAGTGCCACGGAACCCTCGTTGTTTTTTCCATATTGGCTTTGATAATAAAAGCTCAAAGTGTAGAAGCATCTACATTGTTTTCGGCAACGAGGGTTCCGCGGCACTCTAAAGACTAAGTGCCGCGGAACCCTCGTTGTTTTTGACATATTGGCTTTGATAACAAAAGCTCAAAGTGTAGAAGCATCTCCATTGTTTTCCGCAACGAGAGTTCCGCGGCACTCTAAAGACTAAAGTCTTTAGAGTGACGCGGAACCCTCGTTGTTTTTGCCATATTGGCTTTGATAGCAAAAGCTCAAAGTGTAGAAGCATCTCCCTTGTTTTCGGCAACGAGAGTTCCGCGGCACTCTAAAGACAAAAGTGCCGCCGAACCCTCTTTGTTTTTGCCATATTGGCTTTGATAACAAAAGCTCAAAGTGTAGAAGCATCTACATTGTTTTCGGCAACGAGGGTTCCACGGCACTCTAAAGGCTAAAGTCTTTAGAGTGCCACGGAACCCTCGTTGTTTTTGCCATATTGGCTTTGATAACAAAAGCTCAAAGTGTAGAAGCATCTACATTGTTTTCGGCAACGAGGGTTCCGCGGCACTCTAAAGACAAAAGTGCCGCCGAACCCTCTTTGTTTTTGCCATATTGGCTTTGATAACAAAAGCTCAAATGTAGAAGCATCTACATTGTTTTCGGCAACGAGGGTTCCGCGGCACTCTAAAGACTAAAGTGCCGCGGAACCCTCGTTGTTTTTGCCATATTGGCTTTGATAACAAAAGCTCAAAGTGTAGAAGCATCTACATTGTTATAGGCAACGAGGGTTCCGCGGCACTCTAAAGACTAAGTGCCGCGGAACCCTCGTTGTTTTTGACATATTGGCTTTGATAACAAAAGCTCAAAGTGTAGAAGCATCTACATTGTTTTCGGCAACGAGGGTTCCGCGGCACGCTAAAGACAAAAGTGCCGCCGAACCCTCTTTGTTTTTGCCATATTGGCTTTGATAACAAAAGCTCAAAGTGTAGAAGCATCTACATTGTTTTCGGCAACGAGGGTTCCACGGCACTCTAAAGGCTAAAGTCTTTAGAGTGCCACGGAACCCTCGTTGTTTTTGCCATATTGGCTTTGATAACAAAAGCTCAAAGTGTAGAAGCATCTACATTGTTTTCGGCAACGAGGGTTCTGCGGCACTCTAAAGACTAAAGTAACGCAGAACCCTCGTTGTTTTTGCCATATTGGCTTTGATATCAAAAGCTCAAAGTGTAGAAGCATCTACATTGTTTTCCGCAAGAGGGTTCCGCGGCACTCTAAAGACTATAGTCTTTAGAGTGCCATACGGAACCCTCGTTGTTTTTGCCATATTGGCTTTGATAACAAAAGCTCAAAGTGTAGAAGCATCTACATTGTTCCTGGCAACGAGGGTTCCGCGGCACTCTAAAGACTAAAGTCTTTAGAGTGCCGCGGACCCCTCGTTGTTTTTGCCATATTGGCTTTGATAACAAAAGCTCAAAGTGTAGAAGCATCTACATTGTTTTCGGCAACGAGGGTTCCGCGGCACTCTAAAGACAAAAGTGCCGCCGAACCCTCGTTGTTTTTGCCATATTGGCTTTGATAACAAAAGCTCAAATGTAGAAGAATCTACATTGTTTTCGGCAACGAGGGTTCCGCGGCACTCTAAAGACTAAAGTAACGCAGAACCCTCGTTGTTTTTGCCATATTGGCTTTGATAACAAACTAAACTAAAGTCTTTAGAGTGCCGCCGAACCCTCGTTGTTTTTGCCATAATGGCTTTGATAACAAAAGCTCAAAGTGTAGAAGCATCTCCCTTGTTTTCAGCAACG
The DNA here is from genome assembly GCF_026122565.2 of Emydura macquarii macquarii. NCBI lineage: Eukaryota > Metazoa > Chordata > Testudines > Chelidae > Emydura > Emydura macquarii. Next base: position 392 of record NW_027132501.1, on the reverse strand, counting down.
AGAGTTCCGCGGCACTCTAAAGACTAAAGTCTTTAGAGTGCCGCCGAACCCTTCTTGTTTTTGCTATATTGGCTTTGATAACAAAAGCTCAAAATGTAGAAGCATCTACATTGTTTTCCGCAACGAGGGTTCCGCGGCACTCTAAAGACTAAAGTAACGCAGAACCCTCGTTGTTTTTGCCATATTGGCTTTGATAATAAAAGCTCAAAGTGTAGAAGCATCTACATTGTTTTCGGCAACGAGGGTTCCGCGGAACTCTAAAGACTAAAGTGCCGCGGAACCCTCGTTGTTTTTGCCATATTGGCTTTGATAACAAAAGCTCAAGGTGTAGAAGCATCTACATTGTTCTCGGCAACGAGGGTTCCGCGGCACTCTAAAGACTAGAATCTTTA
>NW_027132500.1:0-4247 GCF_026122565.2 Emydura macquarii macquarii | reverse complement strand
ATGACAACACAGAGCGGTTAGAGTACCTGCTACGGTGCTTGAAGCCTGCAATTCCTGATCTCTAATTCTGGTTTGGACACTTAAATTATAGCATGTCTTTGGACACAAGCCACTTCACTTCTCTGGCCACCAGATTCTGATCTTGCTTACACCAGTGTAACTCTGAAGTAACTCCAGAGATTTCAGTGGCGCTGCCTTGGCACAAAAGCATTGTAATGGACAGCAGAATCGAAACACTGTCTAACTCAGCCCATCTCTGTTGTGTATATATAAGTGCCCACTTATCCTCGCATGAGAGAGCAAAATTATCCACGTTTGCAAATAACAAATGCATTAGGATCAATTGAGAACAATTCCTGATCAGAAAAAAGAATTCAACAATTCAGACAGCTTTGAGACTTATTTCACCCCTTCCCTTCTCTCCATCCCCTTCTGTTGTCTGTGTTTGCAGAGAGAGAAGCTGCAGAACAACTTGAACACCCGTACCTTAATACCCAGGAGCCTGGCAAGTGAAGGAGGAGTCCCTTCTAAGCTTTATCTCCAAGTTCTTTTTAAAGGGGCGAAGGAGGGATCAAAGGTCAGCCCTCAGATTGAGACAAAGACCTTGTTTCAGCCCAAATGGTGGAGCAATTCGTCCCTTGCTATCTGGATGAAGAATGGAGCCCTCTCTTTATGCCCTCTGACTGGTATTTTAATTGCAGATTAACAGGAAACGGGTTTAAAGATGCAGCCTGCCTTTTTTAAAAAAAAAAGAGGTGGTAAAACTGAAAATCAGCACCGGCAGCAGTTGCGACCACAGGACTCTGCGCTGACACCGGAATCAGCCTCTACCATCAACCCCATCGCCTGTGCCACTCAAGCCAAAACGACTAATTCCATTGGCTGGTAGCAGAAGCAGGCAGCTATTCTGGATCCAGGTTTAGCCAAAGCAAGGAAAGAAGGGGGCCAAATGGATCACATACTGCACTGTGGCTTACACCAGCTTCCTCTGAATTCCAACACACTTTCAAACTCAGCCCGATGTCTGTGCATGCAGATTTTAAGTGGGAGGCTGTGTTAGGTCCCGGAAGCCAAGTAAGCCAATGCACAGGATCTTAGGGACTTATCCCAACCCAGCTTTATTCCTTTCTCTCCCTTAAGACATTCAAAATTCTATTCATTATTATTTATTTGTATTGTGGAGCAGGACCCCAGTGTGCTAGGTGCTGAACAAACACACAAAGCAAAAAAACCATCCATGCCCCCAAAGAATGTACAGTCTAAATTGGAGAAAAAAGGGAACAGGTAGAGACAGACAGATGGACAGGGAAGCACAAGGAGACAATAGGAGGGGGCATGACAGGTAGAGGTCTGAGTACAGTGACTGCCTAAGTGGGGTCTAGTTTTTGGTAGACATCCTGGTAAAGGCAAGTTTTTAGGAGGCATTTGAAGGAGGACAAGGTGGTGGCTTTGTGGATGTGTACAGGGAGCTCTTTCCACACGGGAGGGGCAGCATGGGAGACAGCATCAAGAGGCTTGTTTGAAAATGTAACCGTGTACACCCTCTGTGGATCTTCTCTCCCACAACACACAAGAAGTCACCTGAACCAGAGACATGTTCATAGCTCTCAGAGCCTAGCTGTGTGGAAATCCCCCTGGCAATGTCTTCCTGTTGGTGAAGGGCTTGCGAAATACAGTGCACTTTCTAATGCACGCTAATTAGCTTTCTTGCACCCAAATCTGATCAAATAATGAAAAAACACCATCTGCCAAGAACTGATTGATGAGAAACGACTGTCAAAAAACTGACTCACGTACCTTGATCTTCACCACCCTCACCTGCGTACTACAGAATCGGTAGGCTCTGATCAAGTTCAGTGCTCTGCTAGGTGCTGCATAAGCACATCATTTTTTGGAAAAAATAAACAAGGAGAAACAAAGTCGGGAAGTGACTTGTTCACGGTCACCCAGCCTGGACTAGAAGTGTTTCTAGTCTGCAGTTTTGTCCACTAGATCCCCACGTGGTTTCTCTCTGCTGTGGGTGCTCCCCACTGCTGCACCATCTATCTGGAAATCTTTCTCCTTCCTTTCCCCCAGTGGCTCAGAACTGGATACTGTAGATGCAACTCCCAAAGCTTCTGATTCACCACGGTGTTATGCCCACTTTCTGTCAGCATAGCATCATTGATTTCATTGCAATTACAACAGCTTATAGCTGGAATATCATCATGGCCATACTGGGTCAGACCAGTGGTCCATCTAGCCCAGTATCCTGTCTTCCACCAGTAGTCAATTGCCAGTGATTCAGAGGGAATGAACAGAAAAGTAATCATCAAGTGATCCATCCTCTGTCACCCATTCCCAGCTTCTGACAAACAGGAAAACATTTCAGAGTATAGCTTTGCATCCCTGCCCAGCCTGCCTATTAGCCACTGATGGACCTATCCTCTATGAACTTACTAGTTCTTTTTTGAACCCTGTTATAGTCTTGGCCTCCACAACGTCCTCTGGCAAGGAGTTCCACAGGTTGACTGTGAAGAAATACTTCCTTTTGTTTGTTTTAAACCTGCTGTCTATTAATTTCATAGGGTGACCCTCTTAGTTCTTGTGTTATGAGAAGGTGTAAATAACACTTTCTTATTTACTTTCTCCACACCAATCGTGATCTTATAGACCTCTGTCATGTCCCTTCTTCATCATCTCTTTTCCAAGCTGAAAAGTCCCAGTTTTATTAATCTCTCTCTTCCTAGGGAAGCTGATCCACACCCCTAATCTTTTTCATTGCCCTTTCTGTACCTGTTCCAATTCCATGGCGCAAAGCCACAGTGCACCAGGCCCAGTGTCTTTCGATCTCATCTGCAACTCAGCACTTGCCTGGCAGCTTGGGGGTGGAGCACTTGGGGAAGCTGAGGCTGAAGGATGCCACGCAGAAATAAATTGTGTTGCATGAGCACCTGTGAATTGGTATCTGCTTGGCAAAGCCGCCCGAGCCCCGTGGAATGAATGATGAGCTCGCAGGGGCTGAATTACTGCCGCTGCCCAAATTATCATTTTGAATGGTTTAACTCTGCAGCTTCCTCAGTGGAGAGTGAGGGGAGAAGATTAAGCGGGAGCCAAGTAGTTTGATAACTCCAGCAAACTTCCTTCGGAGTCATGTAGAGGGTTGGGGGGAGAGGTCATTAGGCTACAACACTGACGTTCTCCCCGAAGTCAGACCGGTAGCTCCACATGGCAGAGGCATGCCATGCAGCAATCTCTCAGTCACAATGTCACCCTAGCCTTACCCCAGAAATTATGCAACTGTGCTTCATCCCACCATGAAGAATTGAGTGTGTGCCTGAAGGGATAGAGTGATGGGCTAGGACTAAGCATGCCTGCATTCTGTTCCTGGCTCTACCACCTCCCTGCTCTATGACCATAGGCAAACCACTTCCTGTACCGTCTCCAGCTATAAATAAAGCACATCTCAGGGTGGCTGAGTACCCTGCAGGACTGGGGTCTTAGCGAACAACAATGTGGTTTCTCCATTGAATTGTAGATCCTGGAAAAAATAACCGTGATGAGAAGTGTATCAAGAGAACAACCATTATAGCGAATTAGTGTGCAATTGCAACTATGAGAAACGCGGCGATCCAGAAAACTAATCTCAGAGCAGGCATGTGCAGATGAAAGGCTGGATGGGTGAATCGATCCTGCAGCTGGATGGATAAATAGATGGACAGACACCTAGCTGTCTCACAAGATTTTGGCCATGTGGACAAACACTTGCTCTATATGAAAAGTCAAATTAACCACCCACATGCACTGTACTTGCATCCTGCATAGGAGATGAACCCAGCTGTTCAAAGACTTGTACATCATCTCACTGCCTGCCTCATTGCCCAGCAACCTAAGCTGACAAGGTAAAAAAAAAATCTGTAACTACACTGCTGAAGAGCAACCTGACACTTGTATTTATTTACGTATCTTTCTCAGCGTGGACCTTGTTCGGCAATCTCGCCCATCTTTATTAGAAGTCAGTGTTAGAACAGATGTTGTTTCCCTGCATCCTTGACTTTATCTTGATAAATAATCCACCATAGTTAGCAGGAATCACGGTGTCTTTGTTAGGAGATTAGGGCTTGAGATGTATTTAAACTGCACCAGGAGAGTTCATAATCCTAAAAGTTGTCAAGCCATATTGATATTACAGGGAAGTCAAAGCAATTAATGACTGTGGGTTTTTTTCCCCTATGTAATATATCTGATTTTATCACTAATCACCATAT